>NC_051863.1:34200045-34500045 GCF_015732765.1 Culex quinquefasciatus
ATAATAATGAACGAATTGAATTGCTGAAAATGTGTGTGCCCGGCTTCCAACACGCGTGCCTGCCTCGTTTGAGCTCTCAGCTCTGAAGCGAGAGCACTTCGCCAGAGGAAACTTGATGTTTGTCACTGGCAGCAACCCGGGTGAACTCTAGAGGTGATCATTATGATATTTTTATGGGTGTTGGGGATCATTACGAGTAATGATCGTTTTACATTTTTTTATCGTTTATTTATTCAGTATTAGACAAGTTTTCCTGTCGTTGGTATTTTATGATAAGCAAATTTTCCATGGTTCATTTACTTTAACATCTTGGTTAGTTTCAGCTGATAAATATATTTAAATTCTATTAATATTTTTCGTTTTTGACAATTCTTTGGGTACAGAAAAAAGTTATCAATTTCGAAGGTTGAAAATCTGTTAGTATGAATATTACCTCGTTTTAAGTAAAAAAATGTTTAAATTGTTAACCTGATGAAAATTCTTCAGAAACTGATGAAAATTCACCAGTTCCTGATGTAATATTACACTTTTTACTCAAAATCTGTCATCATTCCCCTAATAAATAAACCATATTTTTTCTATGTAGATAATGAGAAGATAAGAAATAATTTCAAACATTTTAGAAAAAAATATTACACGAATCGTATAAAATTCAATTTTCAACAACCTTCAGAAATACCAAATAAATGCCGAGTCACACAGCTGAGTCACAGTGGTAATGTTTCTTTTGCCTTTCTTACTAAAGAAAGGTATAGGTTTTATTTTTAAGCCAGACGTCATTTCCAGCTTTTAAATATGTCGATTCAGCATGAATTTTAATCCGAAAAATCGCTAAAAATCACACTGCATCGATTTTCGACGCTCTATCGATTCACCTTGACAGAACTTGTCTATCTCGAACCTCGAATTTTGAGAAAATAAATTTCCTGGAGGTCGAGTGATGTTCGTATGTGGTAAAATTTTGCAAAATTTTGTGTCGCGCCGTTCTCAGCTCCCATAAATCCGATTTCGATTCTTCTAAATGCAGATGAAAGCTAGTGTGCTGAACCTGGGCGAAGCCGCGCAAATTTCGAAATATCCATCTGTTTTCGGATGTGGCCAGACTTTTCCAGAAAATACACAGTTCTCAAATGAAAATAAGGTCAAAATTTGTCATTTTCATTTCTTTATTTATCTCAAAAATGCATTTTTCGAGTTTCACAACCTCCCAAATTTTCATCCTGATTCATAATTTGGTTCTCGAGTTAGAGCCGTTTGATTAACCTACCATAAAAAAAAATCCCTAAAAAGGTAAAAGCCCACCTGGTGACCTTCGCCAACATTTTTCATTTCTGATTTTATTCGAAATTTCTTGCTACATTCATAGTACAGACCATGAGTGAGCATCTGAAACAAATTCGACATCGATCGGCAATCCGGATCAATTTTTAGAACGATTTACTTTTTGCCTTTCTTACTAAAGAAAGGTATAGGTTTTACTTTAAGCCAGGACGTCATTTCCAGCTTCGTAAATATGTTGATTCAGCATGAATTTTAACCGAAAAATCGCTAAAAATCACACTGCATCGATTTTCGACGCTCTATCGATTCACCTTGACAGAACTCGTCTATCTCGAACCTCGAATTTTGAGAAAATAAATTTCCTGGAGGTCGAGTGATGTTCGTATGTGGTAAAATTTTGCAAAATTTTGTGTCGCGCCGTTCTCAGCTCCCATAAATCCGATTTCGATTCTTCTAAATGCAGATGAAAGCTAGTGCTGAACCTGGGCGAGTTGCCGCGCAAATTTCGAAATATCCATCTGTTTTCGGATGTGCCAGACTTTTCCAGAAAATACACAGTTCTCAAATGAAAATAAGGTCAAAATTTGTCATTTTCATTTCTTTTATTTATCTCAAAAATGCATTTTTCGAGCTCTACAACCTCCCAAATTTTCATCCTGATTCATAATTTGGTTCTCGAGTTAGAGCCGTTTGATTAACCTACCATAAACAAAAAACCTAAAAAAGGTAAAAGCCCACCTGGTGACCTTCGCCAACATTTTTCATTTCTGATTTTATTCGAAATTTCTTGCTACATTCATAGTACAGACCATGAGTGAGCATCTGAAACAAATTCGACATCGATCGGCAATCCGGATCAATTTTTAGAACGATTTACTTTTTTGCCTTTCTTACTAAAGAAAGGTATAGGTTTTACTTTGCCAGGACGTCATTTCCAGCTTCGTAAATATGTCGATTCAGCATGAATTTTAATCCGAAAAATCGCTAAAAAATCACACTGCATCGATTTTCGACGCTCTATCGATTCACCTTGACAGAACTTGTCTATCTCGAACCCTCGAATTTTGAGAAAATAAATTTCCTGGAGGTCGAGTGATGTTCGTATGTGGTAAAATTTTGCAAAATTTTGTGTCGCGCCGTTCTCAGCTCCCATAAATCCGATTTCGATTCTTCTAAATGCAGATGAAAGCTAGTGTGCTGAACCTGGGCGAGTTGCCGCGCAAATTTCGAAATATCCATCTGTTTTCGGATGTGGCCAGACTTTTCCAGAAAATACACAGTTCTCAAATGAAAATAAGGTCAAAATTTGTCATTTTCATTTCTTTTATTTATCTCAAAAATGCATTTTTCGAGCTCTACAACCTCCCAAATTTTCATCCAGATTCATAATTTGGTTCTGGAGTTAGAGCCGTTTGATTAACCTACCATAAAAAAAAATCCCTAAAAAGGTAAAAGCCCACCTGGTGACCTTCGCCAACATTTTTCATTTCTGATTTTATTCGAAATTTCTTGCTACATTCATAGTACAGACCATGAGTGAGCATCTGAAACAAATTCGACATCGATCGGCAATCCGGATCAATTTTTAGAACGATTTACTTTTGCCTTTCTTACTAAAGAAAGGTATAGGTTTTACTTTAAGCCAGGACGTCATTTCCAGCTTCGTAAATATGTCGATTCAGCATGAATTTTAATCCGAAAAATCGCAAAATCACACTGCATCGATTTTCGACGCTCTATCGATTCACCTTGACAGAACTCGTCTATCTCGAACCCTCGAATTTTGAGAAAATAAATTCCGTGGAGGTCGAGTGATGTTCGTATGTGGTAAAATTTTCAAAATTTTGTGTCGCGCCGTTCTCAGCTCCCATAAATCCGATTTCGATTCTTCTAAATGCAGATGAAAGCTAGTGTGCTGAACCTGGGCGAGTTGCCGCGCAAATTTCGAAATATCCATCTGTTTTCGGATGTGGCCAGACTTTTCCAGAAAATACACAGTTCTCAAATGAAAATAAGGTCAAAATTTGTCATTTTCATTTCTTTTATTTATCTCAAAAAATGCATTTTTCGAGCTCTACAACCTCCCAAATTTTCATCCAGATTCATAATTTGGTTCTCGAGTTAGAGCCGTTTGATTAACCTACCATAAACAAAAAATCCCTAAAAAGGTAAAAGCCCACCTGGTGACCTTCGCCAACATTTTTCATTTCTGATTTTATTCGAAATTTCTTGCTACATTCATAGTACAGACCATGAGTGAGCATCTGAAACAAATTCGACATCGATCGGCAATCCGGATCAATTTTTAGAACGATTTACTTTTTGCCTTTCTTACTAAAGAAAGGTATAGGTTTTACTTTGCCAGGACGTCATTTCCAGCTTCGTAAATATGTCGATTCAGCATGAATTTTAATCCGAAAAATCGCTAAAAATCACACTGCATCGATTTTCGACGCTCTATCGATTCACCTTGACAGAACTTGTCTATCTCGAACCCTCGAATTTTGAGAAAATAAATTTGGAGGTCGAGTGATGTTCGTATGTGGTAAAATTTTGCAAAATTTTGTGTCGCGCCGTTCTCAGCTCCCATAAATCCGATTTCGATTCTTCTAAATGCAGATGAAAGCTAGTGTGCTGAACCTGGGCGAGTTGCCGCGCAAATTTCGAAATATCCATCTGTTTTCGGATGTGGCCAGACTTTTCCAGAAAATACAGTTCTCAAATGAAAATAAGGTCAAAATTTGTCATTTTCATTCTTTTATTTATCTCAAAAATGCATTTTTCGAGCTCTACAACCTCCCAAATTTTCATCCAGATTCATAATTTGGTTCTCGAGTTAGAGCCGTTTGATTAACCTACCATAACAAAAAATCCCTAAAAAGGTAAAAGCCCACCTGGTGACCTTCGCCAACATTTTTCATTTCTGATTTTATTCGAAATTTCTTGCTACATTCATAGTACAGACCATGAGTGAGCATCTGAAACAAATTCGACATCGATCGGCAATCCGGATCAATTTTTAGAACGATTTACTTTTGCCTTTCTTACTAAAGAAAGGTATAGGTTTTACTTTAAGCCAGGACGTCATTTCCAGCTTGTAAATATGTCGATTCAGCATGAATTTTAATCCGAAAATCGCTAAAAATCACACTGCATCGATTTTCGACGCTCTATCGATTCACCTTGACAGAACTCGTCTATCTCGAACCCTCGAATTTTGAGAAAATAAATTCCTGGAGGTCGAGTGATGTTCGTATGTGGTAAAATTTTGCAAAATTTTGTGTCGCGCCGTTCTCAGCTCCCATAAATCCGATTTCGATTCTCTAAATGCAGATGAAAGCTAGTGTGCTGAACCTGGGCGAGTTGCCGCGCAAATTTCGAAATATCCATCTGTTTTCGGATGCCAGACTTTTCCAGAAAATACACAGTTCTCAAATGAAAATAAGGTCAAAATTTGTCATTTTCATTTCTTTTATTTATCTCAAAATGCATTTTTCGAGCTCTACAACCTCCCAAATTTTCATCCAGATTCATAATTTGGTTCTCGAGTTAGAGCCGTTTGATTAACCTACCATAAACAAAAATCCCTAAAAAGGTAAAAGCCCACCTGGTGACCTTCGCCAACATTTTTCATTTCTGATTTTATTCGAAATTTCTTGCTACATTCATAGTACAGACCATGAGTGAGCATCTGAAACAAATTCGACATCGATCGGCAATCCGGATCAATTTTTAGAACGATTTACTTTTTGCCTTTCTTACTAAAGAAAGGTATAGGTTTTACTTTAAGCCAGGACGTCATTTCCAGCTTCGTAAATATGTCGATTCAGCATGAATTTTAATCCGAAAAATCGCAAAAATCACACTGCATCGATTTTCGACGCTCTATCGATTCACCTTGACAGAACTCGTCTATCTCGAACCCTCGAATTTTGAGAAAATAAATTTCCTGGAGGTCGAGTGATGTTCGTATGTGGTAAAATTTTGCAAAATTTTGTGTCGCGCCGTTCTCAGCTCCCATAAATCCGATTTCGATTCTTCTAAATGCAGATGAAAGCTAGTGTGCTGAACCTGGGCGAGTTGCCGCGCAAATTTCGAAATATCCATCTGTTTTCGGATGTGGCCAGACTTTTCCAGAAAATACACAGTTCTCAAATGAAAATAAGGTCAAAATTTGTCATTTTCATTTCTTTTATTTATCTCAAAATTGCATTTTTCGAGCTCTACAACCTCCCAAATTTTCATCCAGATTCATAATTTGGTTCTCGAGTTAGAGCCGTTTGATTAACCTACCATAAACAAAAATCCCTAAAAAGGTAAAAGCCCACCTGGTGACCTTCGCCAACATTTTTCATTTCTGATTTTATTCGAAATTTCTTGCTACATTCATAGTACAGACCATGAGTGAGCATCTGAAACAAATTCGACATCGATCGGCAATCCGGATCAATTTTTTGAACGATTTTTTTTTTGCCTTTCTTACTAAAGAAAGGTATAGGTTTTACTTTAAGCCAGGACGTCATTTCCAGCTTCGTAAATATGTCGATTCAGCATGAATTGTAATCCGAAAATCGCTAAAAATCACACTGCATCGATTTTCGACGCTCTATCGATTCACCTTGACAGAACTCGTCTATCTCGAACCCTCGAATTTTGAGAAAATAAATTCGTGGAGGTCGAGTGATGTTCGTATGTGGTAAAATTTTGCAAAATTTTGTGTCGCGCCGTTCTCAGCTCCCATAAATCCGATTTCGATTTCTAAATGCAGATGAAAGCTAGTGTGCTGAACTGGGCGAGTTGCCGCGCAAATTTCGAAATATCCATCTGTTTTCGGATGTGGCCAGACTTTTCCAGAAAATACACAGTTCTCAAATGAAAATAAGGTCAAAATTTGTCATTTTCATTTCTTTTATTTATCTCAAAAATGCATTTTTCGAGCTACAACCTCCCAAATTTTCATCCTGATTCATAATTTGGTTCTCGAGTTAGAGCCGTTTGATTAACCTACCATAAACAAAAATCCCTAAAAAGGTAAAAGCCCACCTGGTGACCTTCGCCAACATTTTTCATTTCTGATTTTATTCGAAATTTCTTGCTACATTCATAGTACAGACCATGAGTGAGCATCTGAAACAAATTCGACATCGATCGGCAATCCGGATCAATTTTTAGAACGATTTACTTTTTGCCTTTCTTACTAAAGAAAGGTATAGGTTTTACTTTAAGCCAGGACGTCATTTCCAGCTTCGTAAATATGTCGATTCAGCATGAATTTTAAACCGAAAAATCGCTAAAAATCACACTGCATCGATTTTCGACGCTCTATCGATTCACCTTGACAGAACTCGTCTATCTCGAACCCTCGAATTTTGAGAAAATAAATTCCTGGAGGTCGAGTGATGTTCGTATGTGGTAAAATTTTGCAAAATTTTGTGTCGCGCCGTTCTCAGCTCCCATAAATCCGATTTCGATTCTTCTAAATGCAGATGAAAGCTAGTGTGCTGAACCTGGGCGAGTTGCCGCGCAAATTTCGAAATATCCATCTGTTTTCGGATGTGGCCAGACTTTTCCAGAATACACAGTTCTCAAATGAAAATAAGGTCAAAATTTGTCATTTTCATTTCTTTTATTTATCTCAAAATGCATTTTTCGAGCTTTACAACCTCCCAAATTTTCATCCAGATTCATAATTTGGTTCTCGAGTTAGAGCCGTTTGATTAACCTACCATAAAAAAAAATCCCTAAAAAGGTAAAAGCCCACCTGGTGACCTTCGCCAACATTTTTCATTTCTGATTTTATTCGAAATTTCTTGCTACATTCATAGTACAGACCATGAGTGAGCATCTGAAACAAATTCGACATCGATCGGCAATCCGATCAATTTTTAGAACGATTTACTTTTGCCTTTCTTACTAAAGAAAGGTATAGGTTTTTTAAGCCAGGACGTCATTTCCAGCTTCGTAAATATGTCGATTCAGCATGAATTTTAATCCGAAAAATCGCTAAAATCACACTGCATCGATTTTCGACGCTCTATCGATTCACCTTGACAGAACTTGTCTATCTCGAACCTCGAATTTTGAGAAAATAAATTTCCTGGAGGTCGAGTGATGTTCGTATGTGGTAAAATTTTGCAAAATTTTGTGTCGCGCCGTTCTCAGCTCCATAAATCCGATTTCGATTCTTCTAAATGCAGATGAAAGCTAGTGTGCTGAACCTGGGCGAGTTGCCGCGCAAATTTCGAAATATCCATCTGTTTTCGGATGGGCCAGACTTTTCCAGAAAATACACAGTTCTCAAATGAAAATAAGGTCAAAATTTGTCATTTTCATTTCTTTTATTTATCTCAAAAATGCATTTTCGAGCTCTACAACCTCCCAAATTTTCATCCTGATTCATAATTTGGTTCTCGAGTTAGAGCCGTTTGATTAACTACCATAAACAAAAAACCTAAAAAGGTAAAAGCCCACCTGGTGACCTTCGCCAACATTTTTCATTTCTGATTTTATTCGAAATTTCTTGCTACATTCATAGTACAGACCATGAGTGAGCATCTGAAACAAATTCGACATCGATCGGCAATCCGATCAATTTTTAGAACGATTTACTTTTGCCTTTCTTACTAAAGAAAGGTATAGGTTTTACTTTGCCAGGACGTCATTTCCAGCTTCGTAAATATGTCGATTCAGCATGAATTTTAATCCGAAAAATCGCTAAAAAATCACACTGCATCGATTTTCGACGCTCTATCGATTCACCTTGACAGAACTCGTCTATCTCGAACCCTCGAATTTTGAGAAAATAAATTTCCTGGAGGTCGAGTGATGTTCGTATGTGGTAAAATTTTGCAAAATTTTGTGTCGCGCCGTTCTCAGCTCCCATAAATCCGATTTCGATTCTTCTAAATGCAGATGAAAGCTAGTGTGCTGAACCTGGGCGAGTTGCCGCGCAAATTTCGAAATATCCATCTGTTTTCGGATGTGGCCAGACTTTTCCAGAAAATACACAGTTCTCAAATGAAAATAAGGTCAAAATTTGTCATTTTCATTTCTTTTATTTATCTCAAAATGCATTTTTCGAGCTCTACAACCTCCCAAATTTTCATCCAGATTCATAATTTGGTTCTCGAGTTAGAGCCGTTTGATTAACCTACCATAAACAAAAAATCCCAAAAAGGTAAAAGCCCACCTGGTGACCTTCGCCAACATTTTTCATTTCTGATTTTATTCGAAATTTTTGCTACATTCATAGTACAGACCATGAGTGAGCATCTGAAACAAATTCGACATCGATCGGCAATCCCGATCAATTTTTAGAACGATTTACTTTTGCCTTTCTTACTAAAGAAAGGTATAGGTTTTACTTTAAGCCAGGACGTCATTTCCAGCTTCGTAAATATGTCGATTCAGCATGAATTTTAATCCGAAAAATCGCTAAAAATCACACTGCATCGATTTTCGACGCTCTATCGATTCACCTTGACAGAACTCGTCTATCTCGAACCTCGAATTTTGAGAAAATAAATTTCCTGGAGGTCGAGTGATGTTCGTATGTGGTAAAATTTTGCAAAATTTTGTGTCGCGCCGTTCTCAGCTCCCATAAATCCGATTTCGATTCTTCTAAATGCAGATGAAAGCTAGTGTGCTGAACCTGGGCGAGTTGCCGCGCAAATTTCGAAATATCCATCTGTTTTCGGATGTGGCCAGACTTTTCCAGAAAATACACAGTTCTCAAATGAAAATAAGGTCAAAATTTGTCATTTTCATTTCTTTTATTTATCTCAAAAAATGCATTTTTCGAGCTCTACAACCTCCCAAATTTTCATCCAGATTCATAATTTGGTTCTGGAGTTAGAGCCGTTTGATTAACCTACCATAAACAAAAAATCCCTAAAAAGGTAAAAGCCCACCTGGTGACCTTCGCCAACATTTTTCATTTCTGATTTTATTCGAAATTTCTTGCTACATTCATAGTACAGACCATGAGTGAGCATCTGAAACAAATTCGACATCGATCGGCAATCCGGATCAATTTTTAGAACGATTTACTTTTGCCTTCTTACTAAAGAAAGGTATAGGTTTTACTTAAGCCAGGACGTCATTTCCAGCTTCGTAAATATGTCGATTCAGCATGAATTTTAATCCGAAAAATCGCTAAAAAATCACACTGCATCGATTTTCGACGCTCTATCGATTCACCTTGACAGAACTTGTCTATCTCGAACCCTCGAATTTTGAGAAAATAAATTTCCTGGAGGTCGAGTGATGTTCGTATGTGGTAAAATTTTGCAAAATTTTGTGTCGCGCCGTTCTCAGCTCCCATAAATCCGATTTCGATTCTTCTAAATGCAGATGAAAGCTAGTGTGCTGAACCTGGGCGAGTTGCCGCGCAAATTTCGAAATATCCATCTGTTTTCGGATGGGCCAGACTTTTCCAGAAAATACACAGTTCTCAAATGAAAATAAGGTCAAAATTTGTCATTTTCATTTCTTTTATTTATCTCAAAATGCATTTTTCGAGCTCTACAACCTCCCAAATTTTCATCCAGATTCATAATTTGGTTCTGAGTTAGAGCCGTTTGATTAACTACCATAAACAAAAAAATCCCTAAAAAAAGGTAAAAGCCCACCTGGTGACCTTCGCCAACATTTTTCATTTCTGATTTTATTCGAAATTTCTTGCTACATTCATAGTACAGACCATGAGTGAGCATCTGAAACAAATTCGACATCGATCGGCAATCCGGATCAATTTTTAGAACGATTTACTTTTTGCCTTTCTTACTAAAGAAAGGTATAGGTTTTACTTTAAGCCAGGACGTCATTTCCAGCTTCGTAAATATGTCGATTCAGCATGAATTTTAATCCGAAAATCTAAAAATCACACTGCATCGATTTTCGACGCTCTATCGATTCACCTTGACAGAACTCGTCTATCTCGAACCTCGAATTTTGAGAAAATAAATTTCCTGGAGGTCGAGTGATGTTCGTATGTGGTAAAATTTTGCAAAATTTTGTGTCGCGCCGTTCTCAGCTCCCATAAATCCGATTTCGATTCTTCTAAATGCAGATGAAAGCTAGTGTGCTGAACCTGGGCGAGTTGCCGCGCAAATTTCGAAATATCCATCTGTTTTCGGATGGGCCAGACTTTTCCAGAAAATACACAGTTCCAAATGAAAATAAGGTCAAAATTTGTCATTTTCATTTCTTTTATTTATCTCAAAAATGCATTTTTCGAGCTCTACAACCTCCCAAATTTTCATCCAGATTCATAATTTGGTTCTCGAGTTAGAGCCGTTTGATTAACCTACCATATAAAAAAAATCCCTAAAAAGGTAAAAGCCCACCTGGTGACCTTCGCCAACATTTTTCATTTCTGATTTTATTCGAAATTTCTTGCTACATTCATAGTACAGACCATGAGTGAGCATCTGAAACAAATTCGACATCGATCGGCAATCCGGATCAATTTTTAGAACGATTTACTTTTGCCTTTCTTACTAAAGAAAGGTATAGGTTTTACTTTAAGCCAGGACGTCATTTCCAGCTTCGTAAATATGTCGATTCAGCATGAATTTTAATCCGAAAAATCGCTAAAAAATCACACTGCATCGATTTTCGACGCTCTATCGATTCACCTTGACAGAACTCGTCTATCTCGAACCCTCGAATTTTGAGAAAATAAATTTCCTGGAGGTCGAGTGATGTTCGTATGTGGTAAAATTTTGCAAAATTTTGTGTCGTTCTCAGCTCCCATAAATCCGATTTCGATTCTTCTAAATGCAGATGAAAGCTAGTGTGTTGAACCTGGGCGAGTTGCCGCGCAAATTTCGAAATATCCATCTGTTTTCGGATGGCCAGACTTTTCCAGAAAATACACAGTTTCAAATGAAAATAAGGTCAAAATTTGTCATTTTCATTTCTTTATTTATCTCAAAATGCATTTTTCGAGCTCTACAACCTCCCAAATTTTCATCCAGATTCATAATTTGGTTCTCGAGTTAGAGCCGTTTGATTAACCTACCATAAACAAAAAATCCCTAAAAAGGTAAAAGCCCACCTGGTGACCTTCGCCAACATTTTTCATTTCTGATTTTATTCGAAATTTCTTGCTACATTCATAGTACAGACCATGAGTGAGCATCTGAAACAAATCGACATCGATCGGCAATCCGGATCAATTTTTAGAACGATTTACTTTTGCCTTTCTTACTAAAGAAAGGTATAGGTTTTACTTAAGCCAGGACGTCATTTCCAGCTTTGTAAATATGTCGATTCAGCATGAATTTTAATCCGAAAAATCGCAAAATCACACTGCATCGATTTTCGACGCTCTATCGATTCACCTTGACAGAACTCGTCTATCTCGAACCCTCGAATTTTGAGAAAATAATTTCCTGGAGGTCGAGTGATGTTCGTATGTGGTAAAATTTGCAAAATTTTGTGTCGCGCCGTTCTCAGCTCCCATAAATCCGATTTCGATTCTTCTAAATGCAGATGAAAGCTAGTGTGCTGAACTGGGCGAGTTGCCGCGCAAATTTCGAAATATCCATCTGTTTTCGGATGTGGCCAGACTTTTCCAGAAAATACACAGTTCTCAAATGAAAATAAGGTCAAAATTTGTCATTTTCATTTCTTTTATTTATCTCAAAAATGCATTTTTCGAGCTCTACAACCTCCCAAATTTTCATCCAGATTCATAATTTGGTTCTGGAGTTAGAGCCGTTTGATTAACCTACCATAAACAAAAAAATCCCTAAAAAAAGGTAAAAGCCCACCTGGTGACCTTCGCCAACATTTTTCATTTCTGATTTTATTCGAAATTTCTTGCTACATTCATAGTACAGACCATGAGTGAGCATCTGAAACAAATTCGACATCGATCGGCAATCCGGATCAATTTTTAGAACGATTTACTTTTTGCCTTTCTTACTAAAGAAAGGTATAGGTTTTACTTTAAGCCAGGACGTCATTTCCAGCTTCGTAAATATGTCGATTCAGCATGAATTTTAATCCGAAAAATCGCTAAAAAATCACACTGCATCGATTTTCGACGCTTCGTCGCCAAGTCGACAAGTTGTCAAGTTGAGCTTCGAATACTGGCGCGAGAATGCTGGCGCATATGTTTCGGCTCGACTTATACCTGTTCGTAGTAGCTTGTCTACCGATGTTTCCTTCAACATGTAAGATATCGTAGCTTTTCGGTTTCTTTTGCTCTGTCCGTTTTTGCATAACTGTCCAATGTTAATGCAAAAACTTATTTGAAATAGGACATTCATCCGGGTACAATCAATTTGTTTCCCGTGTGTCCTAAAATCGCCTTTAAGTAGGCTTCATTTGTCGTGTCGTTTTATTTAACGGAGTTCATTGATTCCAATAGGAGCTGAAGCTTCTAAGCTTTATATCGTTTTCAAAGTTTTCAATGCTCGCGACGCCAATGGCTATCTACCTAAGGTATTGCGATTGAGTGTAGTGGTGCGGTTGTAAAAATATCTATCTCTGACTCTCTCACTTTCGTAGACGCTGAATGGCAAGCTTCCCACTGTGCGGTTGACTCGGTTTTGCTTTGCGCCTGCTTTGTTCGGTTTTTGGGCTCGTACCAAAACTAGAAACCAAAACCGCGGTGTGTCGTCACTTGCGCATTGGAAGCTAAGAATTTGTACGATTAAAAATATTCGATAGGTGAAAATTGCGTTTTCAATTTCATTTAGAAAACACATCATTAATAATACCTTGCTTTCATCATAAGATTTTTTGTATCAAGTCGATGTTGTAAATTGAGAGAAGTTATATTCTTTAGTAAGAAAGGCTCTATCTCACCCCTGGTGGGATTAAATCGGGTTTTTAAATTAAACTTGAAAAAAATATTTTTGAAAAGCTGAGAAAATTTTCTTTATTTTGCGATTTTGAACTTTGTTCATACGACCCTTAGTTGCAAAGATTTAAAAACAGGAAAATTGATGTTTTCTAAGTCTCACCCAAACATCTTTTCGAAAACAATATTTTCAAAAAAATTAAATCAAGACTAACATTTCAAAAGGGCCATATATTAAATATAACGCCCTTTTTAAATTTTTGTCTCGGTTTCAAAAATTGAAAATATTGTTTCCGAAAAGATCGGAAAATTTCACGAATGTTTCATATTTTTACATCGAAAATCGGACCATTAGTTGCTGAGATATTGACATTAGAAAATGATGGGCTGTTTGGGTGAAACTTAGAAAAAATAAATTTTCCTGTTTTTAAATCTTTGCATGGCAATATCTCAGCAACTAAGGGTCGTATCAAGAAAGTTCAAAAATGCAAAATATATAGAATTTTCTCAGTTTTTTTTTATATTTTGTTCAAAAATGGGCAAACATGTGCACTAATTTGCAAAAAAAAAAAAAAAAACTGCGAGTATTTACAAAAAAGTTTATTAAAAATGGCTATAACTTGAAAACGGTGCAGCTTATCAAAATTTAACTGAAGTTCTTTATGATTGCAAATTCGATTTTACATCGAAAAATTAAGTTGAAAAATTTTTGCGACCGATATTTCGATTTTTTTAAATCACTATTGATTCAAAAATTCATAACTCAGTCAAAGTTTTGTTGCACAACCTGGAGATTTCTGAAAAGTTGGCATTTTATGTCCCCTAAAACATATCAGAAAATAAAAAAAAAATACAAATAGTGTTTTTTGCAAATCGAGTTTTAGTGACAAAAAATCAAATAAAAAATCACCAAATTTTTTTTAACGTGCATAATTTTTTTTTCAGTGAAGTCCATATCCATATCTACATCTTTGCCCAAGACACCAAGTTGATCAAAAAATTCCTTCAAAAGATACTGATTTTTGAACTTTCATACATCATTTTTGTATGCATAGCTGCCAAATTAGTATAGAGTATTATATGGACAAACTAATGATGCAAAATTGCGTCTTTGGGCATACCGAAGGCACCAAAAAAGTTTTAGTAGGATTAATTCGGATGTAGGATTTTTCGTTTTTTTCAGGATTAAAAAATATAAAACAATAGAACGACCAAAATCTGAGAGAAATGATCAGTATTCAAACTATAATTTGGCATATCTCTAAAACGGTGCACTTTATACTAATTCTACTAGTCAAAAAAAAACCTCTCTTGAACCTTTTTTTTCTAAATATTTGTCTATGACACCAAATCAATAAGAAAATTTCCGAGAAAGGTACACATTTTCGAATATTTACGTATATTTTTTAAAGACAGCTGCCGAAATTGTATAGAGACTTGACAATAGCGAAAAATGGCCTTTTTGGTCATAGGAAAGGCCCTCACAAAGTTAGAACCAAATAAAAATACAAAAAGTAAACTGCTCAAAATCGGCTGATTTTGTAAAAAAAAAACATGAGAAAAATATCGCTTCATGATTTTGCCAGCAGAGGGTGCAGGTCTCGAACAAATTTGTGCAAATGTGAGCTTTTGGAAGGAATTTTAATTGCCCAAAAATTTATGAATAATTGTTCAATTTTCCATGGTATGAAACTAATTGCTCAAATTGTTTGTACCTTCAAAGTTCCTTTATTTGGGAGTGTTTTTTTTTCGGTGTATTAGAAATTAGTCGTTATTTTAGAAAATTTTACAAAATACTTAAGTTGAAATCAATTTAAAGGCAGTTTATGCCACATAATCAAAAAAATCAACGCACGTCGTGGTTTTCTGAGTTGGCTATTTACGACAAGTGCTTAAAATCAAGTTTCCAACGAGTTTAATAATAATTTTACAATTCCAGATAATATGCTTCAAATTGTATTTTTTTCAGTCAAACGTCAAAATAAGTGCGAAAATAGCACCAAAAATTATTACGTTTTGATACAAGTGCCGAAAAGTTGAACTTCACAGCATTCAAATGGATGCTTGTTGGATAAAAGTTTCCAAAACTTAATGTAATTCATGAACATCCCAATCGGAGTAAAAGCGTCAACTATCATCGCCATTCGCAGCGTAGGACGTACAATTTGAACAAATTTGATAAGTAGCGCGCAAAAACGGGGAATTTTATTCATACTGATGAGGCACTGTGCCGTATATCAATTTCTTCCAACAGCTCAGTTCGTGCTGCTCAAACTAACTTTCCAAGCACTCTGCGGAAGGGTCAACAAGCGGAGCGTACGTAACTTCCAAGTAAATTAAAGAGCATATAAACAACCACGCGTGTCTTTCCCACCAACCGCAAACAAGTATCAAACTAGACCGCAAACTTTGGGGTCTATCAGTGGCAAGTAGATAACAGTTATGGCTTTGGTTGGCAAATAAAAGAAGAAAACTTTTCCAACCCCACTTGTGCCAGGTTGGTTCCAATTTTGGTCAGTTTTTCTTCACCCAAGCTGGCCAAAACAGATTCCCACACGCTTTGATCGTACATTTTGCAACAAACTTGGGGCTTTTTTTGGTCGTCCCCAGAAAAATACAAAGTCGGATCCGGAAGTATAAGGAAGAGAAACAAAAAGGAAAAACACAAGAGGAAAAGTTTTGGCCCGGCGATAAGCCCGGTTCCTCCAGGGGCTGCTGCTGCTGGTCGTAAATTTTGCCGTGGCCAAGAGACAACACCAACTGGCACAGCTGCTGCTGCAGACCGGCCGGCCAGCCAGACATGGTCGGAGGAAAAAGCGAAATACGAAAAAAGTGGGTCGAAATGCGCTGAAGAAAATTGGAATAATCGAAAAAATTGCAGTACGTGGCAGGAATGTGGGAAATAGTTTATTAAATAAGATGCCGCGTTTCGAGGTGGTGGTTTTTATATCTGGGAAGATGCAAATTTTCGATGGTAGCAAATTGAAATTTAAAATGTTGTTAAAATGTTTAAAATTTGAATTCTTTTTTAAATGGCTTCTATTGTTTCGATAAAGTATATGAGCAATTCTCTACCAAAACCGGAAATGGATTTTATTTTTATTTTTTGATTTGGCTCAAACTTTGTGGGGGCCTTTGCTATGACCAAATAAGCTATTTTGTGTCATTGGTTCACCCATACAAGTCTCCATACAATTTTGGCAGCTGTCCATACAAAAATGGTATGTAAATATTCAAACAGCTGTAACTTTTGAGTGAATTTTCTGATCAATTTGGTGTCTTCGGCAAAGTTGTAGGTATTGTTGAGGACAATTGAGAAAAAAATAGGTACACGAAAAAAAATGCAGATTTTTTTATAGGCTTTTTTTTCACAAAAACTCTATTTCCCAAAATAAGTATTTTTTTGATTGTCGAGATTTTTTGATATTTTAGGGGACAAAAACCCTCAACTTTGAGCCATAGAGAAACATGGTCAAAAAATCTGCCACCGAGTTATAAATTTTTGAAAAAAATGTGATTTTTGGAAAAAAATCGAAATTTCATGCAAAAACAAATTTGACGTAATTTTTTAATGTAAAATTGAATTTCCAATCGAAAAATACTTTACAGATTTTTTGAAAACAGGCTCTGTTTTCAACATAAAGCCACCGAATGTTTGATTTTAGCTGAATATTTGTTGTTTTTCTATTTTTAAAAATAGTGACCATGAGTGACCATTTCTAAAAATATTTTTTTTTTGAAAATTCAGAAAATTTGCTATAAAATTGTCCAAAAATCAATCAAACCATCCACATTAACGACCCCCGGGTCTTTTGTGGTCTCTATTGCAAGTTTCTGCTCGAACCTAGGAGTCCGAAGGCTTGAATGGGGAGAGCACCCAAACCTCTTTTTACTCCAAGGAACCTTCCACTCCAGTGTTTGAACTGACGACCTTTGGATTGCGAGTCCAACCGCCGCCAGCGATTCCACCGGAGTAGGCTTGGTTTGGTGTGTTGTTTGTACTTATGGCATGGAGACGACTCCTGCACCTGGAATGACTTAACGGCCTAACAACCAAGGCCGGGACCGACATTTTACTTTCCTCAAATTGTCAACGAGACTTGAAGATTGGACCTCCGGTTGCTGAGATACAGCCAATTTAAGGAAAAGAAACACGAAAATTGAAGTTTTCAAAATTTCACCTAAACAACCCACCATTTTTTAATGTCGATTCTCAGCAACTAATGGTCCGATTTTCAATGTTAAAATATGAAACATTCGTGAAATTTTCCGATCTTTTTGAAAAAAATATTTTGTAAATTTTTAAATCAAAACTAACATTTTAACAGGGCCAAACATTGGATATTACGCCCATTTAAAATGCTTGTCTTGATTTAATTTTTTCAAAATATTTTTTTCGAAAAGATCGGAAAAAATATTGCAGTGGCCTTAAAACAATCGAATAAAATTAAGTAAAATTAAATAAAATTGAATAAAATTGAATTAAATTGAACAAAATTAAAAAAAAAAACAATAACATAAAATAAAATTAAATAAGTTTAAATAAAATTTACTGAAATAAAATAAACTTAGCTGAAATTTAATTGAATTAAATAAAAATAAATAAAATTGAATGAAATAAAATAAATTAAATAAAATAAAATTTCCTGAAATAAAATAAAATTTCCTCAGCAAATCTAGAAGGTTTTTTTTTTTAAATTTTCATTTTCTTGCCAAATCCATTGTTAGAATATCCAATGACATCAAAATGAATTAAAGTTTAAATCATAGTTGAAAGGAACTCCAAGACTCTATTAGGTGATAAGAAATACGAAATTGTAAATTGATTCTTTACCTACTAATAAGGCTGGTACAAATATTTTTAAAAGTTTTTGTAACCCCCCCCCCCCCCCCTTCAAAATTGGCCCGAAAAATCAGGGGGCAAAAAACATATTTTTACAATAAACTTCAACATTTCAATGAAAATTCAAGTGCAACCAGCTGAAATCAAATTAAAATACATTCTCCTGCGTTTAAAATCATTTTTAGCATGTTTGAGTTTATTAAAAAATCTTAAGATTTTTTGAAAATTTTCGATGCAAAATCTTTTTTTTCGATACAATTTTTGTTTTTGTGAGATCTTAGATTTTTTGAAAACTAATGATTGCAAAACAACTGAACTAGTGTAAAATGCATTTTAAACACTTTTTTCATTTAAATGTGAAGATTATGACTTGTTATTTAAATTTTTATATTTTTTTATTTTTTTGCCCCCCCTTGACCTCGGCCAGGGCCGAGGGACAAAAACTTTTTTAAATATTTGCATCGGCCTAAAGTAAATTGAATTAAAGTTCATAAAATAAAAAAAAAAAAACAAAAAAAATGATTAAAATAAAATTAAATTAAATAAGGATAAATTAACTTAAATCAAAATAAATCAAATTAAATCAAATGAAATAACATATACGCAAATAAAACGAAATAAAATAAAATAATATAAAATATAATTAAATGCAATAAAATAAACTAAATTCAAAAAAATAACAGGAAATAAATTGTACAAGACAATAAACAAACAATTTCATTATATTTTATTTTTTAAATTGAATAAAACTTACTTAAATAAAATAATATTAAATGAAATAAAATCGAACAAAATTTAGGAAAACTAAGCAAAATCGCCCTCCCCCCTTCAAATCAGCTCGGAAAATTAGGAGGCATTTTTTTGTTTTCAAAAAACAAAATTTAAAATGCATTTCCCTGCATTTGGAATCATTTTAAACATGTTTGAGTTTTCTTTCCTAAAATCTTCACAGTCTTTTTAATCTTTAGAATTTTTGAAAATTTTCGATGTAAAGCACCGTTTTTTCATTAAGATTTAAATTTTCTTCAAATCTTTCATTTTTTGGAAACTAATGATTACAAAACAACTGAACTAATGTAAAATGTATTTTAAAATACTTTTGTCACTCTCAACATATCCAATCCAGATTATCTTTTTTGTATTTTTTTTTTATTTTCTTGCTTTTAACATGACATTCGAGTGTTTTCGAATGATTAAAAAAATCATTTTTTTTTTCAATATTCAATCATTTAATTCAAAAATTCTAAATCACTTATGAGTAATCATATTTAAGCTCGACCATCAAAAATTAGAAAGCAAATAAAAAAATAAAAAAATGTGATTCGATAATCCGAAGTGAAATTTTGCCAAGGCCTTCGGATAATCGAGTCTGGACTGAAGAAATGAAATTTAATAAGGCTAATTTTTATTTCAAGTTTTTCTCCCTTTTCCCTTTTTAATATTGATCCTTGAACTGTAACTTGGATTTGACCCGCACTTTTCTCTCGCACTTGTGACAACAAGAATTGGAAAAACTAGGCAAACAGTAGTTGTTTATTTACTTTTCCAGTCGCAGTTTTCACCAAACTGGACATTCGCACTTCAAAATTGCGATTGACAGCTGGAAAAATCGGCTCGCTTTGATCATTTTATGAGGAAATTCAAAATTTTCCAAGGCAGTTTGAAAATTCGCAGTAGTGCGATCGATAGCAATAATTTAGTGCGAAATCCAAGTTAGTGGGAATTGCGCAATATTCCTTTAAGAATTCGACTAAAACTGACATTTTCATTGAAAAAACGTGTAAAATCGATTGAAAAGTATTTTGAATTCTCCAGTAGATTAGTTTTCTAAACTTTAGTTTTCTCTTGCAGAAAAAAATGCAAAATTTAATTACAGCCAACTTAAAAACTCATTTCACGGCCCCACCCCATCACCGCGAAATTCTCGCAACTCGCTCAATTAGTGTGCAGCCAAAATATTCTAAATTTGCCTTTTCCCCCTCGCCCCACCCAAAATGGCCCCGTAATTTACCGTTGTTTTCGCAGAACAAACCTTAATTTCGAACCAGTTAGTTCCACTCAAACGGTTCCCATCACGATGTAAATGAGCATCCATTAGTGGCTTTTCCAGGTGGGGTTTTCGACAGGTTAGTCGGTTTGTAATGTGGGGTAGGGTTGGGGAGAGGGAGGGGGGGGTTGAGTTGGGGGTCTGCAGACTGAAACAAAAGCAATTCCATGCCTGAATACACACAACGCCATACACCCAGTATTGGCACCACACAGACAAACGGACTGAGATTTAATTGTAGGGAATGACAACATTTTGGTTCGGCTTGCCACCAATAGAAGGCGCTTTAGAACTGTTAAAAATTGTTTTCATTTGAAAAAGAAAACTGAAATATAATTGTCTGTGAGTGATACCACAGCTTATACTCCGGTAAGTTTGAAGTTTTCGACTGATTTATTCGCCTGGAAAATCATTTGCACGTGACGCTGACAGGGAAGTTCGTGGCACGAAGTTACCCGAGAGAGACGTCTAACTTCTTGACAAATGATTAGGTCTGATTGATTGGACCGTTTCACTGTGGGACTTCGGTTATGGATTGTGATTCCATCAAGTGTGACTTTATGCTTTATGCTCTGGACCAGTAGCTTAACTTTTGTAAATTGTGAATTACAAAGTAGATTAATTTCAGTAAAAACATGCCCTTGCTTTGTGCGAACCTAAAAGCAGTGTTATTAGTTGACGACGGAAACATAATTCCAGTTGAACCTTATTTGTCATAATGATGAAAACTGACGTTTCCACACTCATCATCCTGTAACGAGAAACTTTTCCAGGGCTTGCTTTGAATTTCCGTTGCTCCAGTGAATTGTCCTTGAGTAAAATTATTTTCCAGTTTCCTACGCTTAGTTCGGAATTGCACAGTCATAAATTTCGTTTAATGAAAACCACCCATGGGTCTCAAACAAGGTTGAGAAGTTTTTCATATCGAAAATGTTGTTTCCAACCACTAAAGTTGAAGTTATCAGCTAAAATTCTAAAATGTTTACTTTTGATCCCACTTAACCCAACTTGACATAAACGTTGACACCGTTGAATCCTAGAGGGTGTCAACTAAGAAGCTTAACCGCCTCCTCCTTGCAAACCTCTGCAAAAGTATTACATTTGTATGTACTCTGCACCCACCTGTCTCCAAAGTTTCCATCCCCCCTGGAATCTGGTGCGTGGTTCAGATTTAATGGCCACCATCAGAGTCATTTGAATAATGAGCCGGCTGGCTGAACTGGTTGCTAAAAAGGTGAAGCTTTCTCTCTCTCTCTCTCCCTCGTAGCAGGATGCTGCACCGAGCTTACCAGAAGGAAAATTAACATAATTTTGCAAACGGAAAATGGCTTTATTTGCGCAGCGTTGGGTTCTGAGAAGGAGGAATCCTCTGCAGACAGACGGACTGGCAGTTTGGATGGGACGTTGTTGTTGGTTTAGCAGTCTCGAGGGCATTGAAGTAATTATTAGTGTTTATTATCAGGAGTTTTTAACTTTTATATTTTTCAAAATTTGAATTGAATTATGAATACTTGACCTAAAATAAAAAGTTTTCGATTCAAATTTAACTGATTTCTGAGTTTCTTTGAAATACCCCAGAAACAAAGCTGCAAGATTCAAAACAACCGAAGAAAAAAACTTTATACAATTTTTCATGAAAATACAGCAACATACTGCCCTGGATACAAATTTCAACATTAGACAATGTTCATCTATTTATTACCCATTAGGTTCCCACAGCCTTTTCAGTCAAACCATCAGGATCCAGATCAAAAGTGCTCTGTTTTGGTTCAATTTTTGCCCAAGAGTTCCTTGGTCATAATAATAAGAACCTTATCCTATCCAATATCTTCGTTTTTAGAGATTAGGGTGGTCCAAATCATGCGTTTTTGCCATTTTCGCAAATAAAAAAAAAACAAAGTTTGAAAATACTTAAAACATTGCTGAATACACTTATCGAGTAAATGAAAATATTATATTTACTGATTTAAAGATCTCGGACCAAGAACTGAAAATATGTTTTATGATATTATTGGATCGTGCATCGTGAATATCAATTAACCTGTCCCGGAATTTCCTGAACAAAAAATTTCCCGTTTCCTAGGAAATATGCAAATTTCTCGGAAATTCCCAAAAATTCAAGTGAAAGAATACATTTTCCAGCAAAAATAGCTGAAGAGAAAATATTCAGAAAAAAAAACTAAATCTTAATTTGATATAATTCAATGCAATGTATGTGTAAATAATAAGTTTTTAACGTGGGTAATTCCTTCTCTCTGGTAATTCTCCACCAACTCACACGAAATCGGGAAAAGTTGCCCCGACCCCTCTTAAATTTGCGTGGAACTTTGTCCTAAGAGGTAACTTTTGTCCCTGATCACGAATCCGAGGTCCGTTTTTTTATATCTCGTGACGGAGGAGCGGTACGACCCCTTCCATTTTTGAACATTCGAAAAAAGAGGTGTTTTTCAATAATTTGTAGCCTAAAACGGTGATGAGATAGAATTTTGGTGTCAAAGGGACTTTTATATAAAATTTTACGCTCGATTTGATGGCGTACTCAGAATTCCGAAAAAACGTATTTTTTCATCGAAAAAAACACTACAAAAGATTTAAAATTCCTCCCATTTTCCGTTACTCAACTTTTAAAAAAAAATGAGACATGTCATTTAAAGGGAAATTTAATGTACTTTTTGAATCTACATTGACCCAGAAGGGTAATTTTTTCACCTAGAACAAAATTTTTCATTTTAAAATTTCGTGTTTTTTTCTAACTTTGCAGGGTTATTTTTTAGAGTAAAATAATGGTCTACAAAGTTGTAGAGCAGACAATTACAAAAAATTTGATATACAGTCATAAGGGGTTTGCTTATAAACAACACGAGTTATCGCGATTTAACAAAAACAAGTTTTGAAAAAAATAATTTTAGTGTATCTCTTTGTTTCGTCGTCCGTGTCTGTCGTGGGTGACGATGAACGGCCATGATCGATGACGATCAACTTTTTCAAAACTTTTTTTTCGTAAAATCGCGATAACTCGTGATGTTTATAAGCCAACTCCTTATTTATATATACATTTTTGTAATTGCCTGATCTACATCTTTTTAGAACATTATTGCACTCTAAAAAATAACCCTGCAAAGTTAGAAAAAAACACGAAACTTTAAAATGAAAAAAATGTTCTAAATGAAAAATGAAGGGTCAATGAAGATTCAAAAAGAACATTAAATTTCCCGAGTAACGGAAAATGGAAGAGTTTTTAAAACTTGTTTAGTGTTTTTTTTTTCGATGAAAAATACGTTTTTTGGAATTCTGAGGACGCCATCAAATCGGGCGAAAAATTTTACATAAAAGTCACCAAATTTCTATCTCATCACCGTTTCAGGCTGGAAATTATTGAAAAACACCTCTTTTTTTGCATGTTCAAAAATGGAAGGGGTCGTACCGCCCCTCCGTCACGGAATATCAAAAAACGGACCTCGGTTTCGTGATGAGGGACAAAAGTTACCTCTTAGGACAAAGTTTAACGCAAAACGAAGAGGGGTCGGGGCAACTGCTGTGTGCGTTGTCGAAGAATTACCCACATGTTTTCAAATAAAAAAATAAAGGTTAAACAAATTTATTGAAATGTGTGTAGTGTTAATAAATATCTCAAAAAGGATTGTGCAAAAAGAATAAGTTCAATTCGGTGATACCATGGGTTATATATATAAAAATAATACTGGGTGGGAATGATGTTAATTTATTGTATAATTTAGAACAATTTTTTGAGGTTAACAAAATTCATGCCATAGAGAATCAACACAAAAATCATTTAAATACTGCTTCGTATTGTATGAAAGGTTCCCGAGGAAAGAACACATATTACAAATCTAGCTCCAAATATAAACAATAGTTGAGATGAATTAGTGTTTCAGGACTAATAAAAACAAGAAAGAAAATAAATACTTTGCTCTTTCAAAGAATTCAGACGAGAAAGACTTTTTCTAGAAACTTCCATTTTAATTTCAACCAAGGATCCTGATTGCTCCAAAAACACTCAAGCACTCGCGAGCACTAACCTAGAGAGACCAAAAACTTCGCTGATATATTCCTACCGTTTGTCACTTCCACACCAATCGCTACTGAACACTCTCTCTCTCTCTTTACTCTCCCTCTCACTCCAATCGAGTAGTGCAGCGAATGTTTCAGAGAGACCGATTTCGTTAAGTCACTCAAAGCTGACTGAGAATAGTTTGCGATTGGCTTTGCTTCGGTCATTTTAGAAACTGCTTAAAATCAATGATATCAATAATATTACGCAATTTTGTTGTTTACACAACATCAAAGACACAATTGGCAGCAATTTCCACCATACCAAATTTTAATTGACGGCAAATTGTGGTAGTGCAGGCTCTCTGGTTCTTTCCTCTCTGAGCATATTCGTGTATGACTCGGGTTGGCGGACGGAGCAGGAAAGAAATTCACGAATTATTTGTTTCGCTGAGTGAAGCGTTTGTTCGGTGATGAGTGAGTGATTTCTGATCTATGAAGTGAAAATCAGGACCCTTGATTTCAACCCTATGTTTGAACTGCTCGCTGGCTTTCAAAAAAGCCATTTCATGATCGTCAATTTACTCACTGTCTAAACAATTTGATAAAAAAAATTGCTTCTGAACACAAAAATACCTGCGATCATCATAATTTGAAAGAATTATTCTCTCTGAACCAGAAAAAAAGTATCATTTTCATTTAGACCCTTGTTTCTGTCGATTGTCATCTATGGGAGAATCGAACGGAATATTTGTTTATAATTTGAATAAAGTAAGACACTGAAAATAAAAATCAAAGCGCTCATTGAGGACCCGGAGCTTGAGGTGGCAAAAAATGGGCTGAAAAGCTTGAGTCGGAGACGACTGATCTCTACCGACTTGGTATGGGCATGGGACTGTTGGATTGGGAGTTAGAGCCACTAGAGCCGGGTCTTTTTGGGGACTAAAGCCGAAGTTTGAGTCGTTAAATTTTCAGAAGTTGACTCCGCAGTTGCCTTTGCAGTCTTCCAAGGAAATCAAACACAAAAATTATGGTCTGGTCTGGTCTTGGTTAATTACCCGAAACCTCCGCACAGATTAGAGTTCCGATTTCGCCTCCAAGTGGCGCAAATGTTTTGCAGATTTAGTTTTTTTTTTTGCGTAATGACATGTGTTCTCGGCAGTCAAGATCAAGACGCTGATTTTGGGCGTTAATGTTGGTTTTTGGCCAACAAAAAGTGAAGAAAAATAAGACAAGAAAAAAGTGTGAGTGAAATTATGAGCGGCCTGGTACAGCACTTAGCCGTATGGCGCACTCAATTTATGACGACTCTCTTGCCATATCTGTGTGCGCATGTATGTGAAGCATGTTCGCAACATACGCGGAAGCCAGCGCAAAGACCGGAAATTGCGACCGCAGCAAAGACGAATCGCCCCTTCTTGGCTCACACTTTTATACAAATGTTCTACGAACTACTATGTGGGAAATAGGTTATGGGGACCGCGCGCCGGAACGTTGGGCCAGCACCCAAATTTATAAAGAGCATAAATTATAACTGTGAAACTTTCTCATTTGCCATTTTTCTAGCCGAAAAGTTTCATCCTTGAGGGATTAAGGTAACGGAGGGCAAAATAGGGCAATCTTTGATTATCAGGAACTCTTTTCATATAAAATTAAAAATTTTAGGATGTGGATCTTAAATAGGGCCAACTACCCTAGCGACACAATGGGCGTGGAATCCTTGGTGGAATTTCTGCCTGGGAGATATTGTTAGAGGTACATCCTGAAAAAGTCATAATTCATACCGAATTGTTGGAGAGCACCGTCAGAGACTAGTGGAATATGCAATGCACATTTTGCAAAATTGGATTATTTTGAAATGAAGACTGTTAATTTTTTTGGCAACCACTTGGTTTGCTCAAAGTATATTTTCAACATTTAATTCTTTATTTGTTTCTACCTGTGATTGCAAATCTATGAAATATACCAAGCGTCTTCACCGAAATAAGTTCCGAATTTACAACTAATCCTGATTACACGTCTTAACAAAGTTTTCCCATTTAGGTGAACAGATACGTTCCTTAATTTGGAGACCCCTCACCCTCCCCTCACACAGCTTCCACCATGATCCCACGCAAATCCCAACAACATCATCATCATCGTCTCCGTGACCTACATTAGGCACGCAATGTTTACTTTATCCCCAAACCACCTTCAGAAGCACTTCCCAGGTATTGTCACCAACATCACGTCCTCGACCCCCGCGACGAAGACACGAAGATCCCGGGAAATTGCTGAGTTTTTGTGTGTTTTTTCCTTCTTTTAAAATTTTCCAGCACCATCGCGCCCCTCCCCGGCGATGAAATCCGAGTGTTAATTATTTTTCTTCCCTTCCCGGGAAAGCTTTTGCTTCGTTTGACGCTCAAATTACCGTGGCAAGGATCTCCGGTTCCCGCTTCTCTCCAGGTTTCTGCAATTTCCACCCCCACCCCCACTGTTTGAAGCTTCGACTCTAATTTCCCACGAAAATAAAACGCCTTCAAAAGTGCCTGCTGCTGTGGCAGGTGTGACCATGAGATAGGGGATATTGGTTCGAGAAATTGTTCTGAATAGATTGTTTGCTTTAAAAATGAAAAGAAAGATTGAAATTTTGAAACATTTGACAAATTATCCAAATCAATTATTAAATATTTTCTCCAAAAAAAGTTAACTAGTTCAGAATATTTTTTACTCAAGACTACTGATGGTTTTTCAAACAAGAATAATTTAACCCTCTAATGCCCAATTCATTTTTTAAAGACTTTAATTTTTCCCGTATTCACGTAATTTGTTCTACAAAAATCTTTACTTCTTTTGTCTTATGTTTGTCTTCATGATTTTTTTATTTGTTATTGATAGTTTGCTTGTTTTACCAAAACTTTTCATTGACTTTTGCGATTTTTAATATTTTTACAGTGACTTTTTTGTTTTATTCCGCATTTTCTGCTAAAAAATGATGCTAATGTAATAAAAATTGTAAAAATTAGTAGTGTCGTTGTCTGAGAAATTACGAAGAATGTTATCGATAAAATTATCCTGGCTAGTTCTATCATTATCGTTATCGTTATTTCGATAGTTCTATCGGCGATAATCTTACCGCCGATAATGGACAATAATTCAATTTTAAAATCTTTCTAAAATCGACTTAATTCAACCATATCATGTTAAATTTTCAATGCTTTCACCAAGAATATATTTTTTTGAAAATCAAGTATGTTTCAAAGTAAAATAAATACTCAAAATTGTTCACAAAAAAACGTATTTTTTCGAAAGTACTCAAATTTTCAAAATTTTCAAACAAAGCGAAATTTGATATGCTTTTCCCCTTTATTATAGTATTTTTTTGTTAAAAACTTAAATTTTCACAAAATACCGAATTTTTTTTTTCGAAAGCATTCAAATTGTCCAAATTTGCAATATAGAAATCAGACGAAGTAAGGGAGCAGCTGTGGCTGAATGGTTACAGTGTTTGCTTTGTAAGCGAATGGTTCTGGGTTCGATTCCCATCTGCTCCCATCGAGAAAGTTAAGGACATAGAAATACTTGAAATGCTGAATATAAACGAAAAATCAAAGTCGCCGAAGGCGGGGTTCGAACCCCCGTCCTTTGGATTGGTAAGCAAAAATGCTAACCACTAGGCCATGGCGACTTGGTGAGCATAGACTGGAATTAGGAATACTGTTACAACCAACCCGCAACGCCTTTCCAGGTGTATCCTAGGGTTCTACCTCTCCTACTAACATTGAGTCCAAAACCTCCCTACACCCAAAATTCAGAGTCGAGATAATCGTTCTCTCAAAATTTATTGAGGGCTCAGTGCCAAAATCGATAGAATAATGGTACCAACTCACACCATCATAACAAATGAGTTCATTCGTTAGTTGAATCAATAAATCTCCAACAAGTGTCATACATCGACTTCTGACTTCTCTTTGGTCACCAAGCTGTGGTGGCCGAGGCAGCTAAGTCATTGGATTGATTTGTCAAAGGTCTCTGGTTCGATTCCCATTGTCGACACTTTTGGTTTTTTGTTTGACGGATGAACTTTTTTTGCAAATGAACCTCGAGAGAATAGTTCTATCGACCATCTCGAGCTGTGTTCTCTGCGTCCGTGAATGGTACCACTATTCTCTCGACTCGAGACCATGATTCTCTCGGACTAGCGCTGCCAGTTTTGGGTGTACAAACATCTATACCACTAAGGTGACGTAGGGGTCCTTGCGCACTTTAGATAGGTGTTTACTAACGATCCTTCATATCCCTGAGGATAGCTTGGACCCGGCCTGGACCCCCTTATGCCCTGGGCTGTATTACACACTCATCAAAAGATGAAGACATGGTATCTCCCGTGTTGGATTATTGTTCCGGATGAGGGTCCAACACAACCAGACCAAACAGAGGGATAAGCGTTGTGGAGCCTTCCGGTGGTGGGGCGTCCTCCAAATGCTAATGCTAATGCTAATGCTATAGAAATCAGACGAAGCAAAATCAAGTCTGTCATATATAAATTGCCAAAAACCATCAAAAAACCTATTTTTTCAACATTTTTATTTTTAAAACCGCTGTAACTTCACAAGGATTGGACTTAGGACCATGGTCAATATGGAGACTTTTATGTAAAATTGTCTGGAGAATCGACTCTCGAGTTCGGTTTTTGAAAATTTCGACGTTTAGAGCACTTTTCAAAAAAAAAACAGTTTCAGTAAATGATTTTTGTATTTTTTTTTAGGTAAGTTGCTCCATCCTGCATTTTTCGTGAGTCTTTTTGTAACATCTTAGGCTATTTTCACAAAAATTTTGAACGAAAAAAAAATCGTGGGCTCACCTTCAAATTTGACTTTTAAACCAAAAATCAAAAAATCTCATAAAAGTGGCGTGTATTTTTGTTCCAGTGTATTTTTTTCGGAAAGCCCGTCAAATTTCCTACACCCAAAGTTAAAGAACGAGGGGATAGTCCTCACGAAAAGAAACGTGAGGAAAGTGCTATATTGCGAGAGGATAGTCCTCTCGCGTGTTCATTCGTTCATTGGAACAGTTCATCCTACGAGTGGCTTATATGGACAAAGGACCGCCACTTATTCACCGAACCTTGGTGGCCCATACGGCAAAGGCACGGTTCAATATGCCGAAGGTCTTGGGTTCGAGTCTCGGTACCGGTACTTTTTTTTTTTTTTGATAGATGAACTTTTTTGGAAAATGAACCATGAGTAAAGTACTCTCGGTAATTTCGGGATTTATCCTCTCCGTCCGCACACAGTACCATTTTACTACCGAATCGTGCTCTTTATCCTCTCGTATGCCGATGCCCAGTTCTGGGTGTACAAGTTTGTCTTTGACCACATTTTGATACGATGCAACGGCTTCGAGATACAGAAATGTTTAAATTACGAAATACAAAAATATTTAAAACACTTACGCCCTTCTCAAATTTCATTATCGAGTGTAACTGGCTCCACATACACAAAAATGGCTTATATATGCCTACACCCAAAGTTAAAGAACGAGAGGATAGTCCTCACGAAAAGAAACGTGAGGAAAGTGCTATTTTGCGAGAGTATAGTCCTCTCGCGTGTTCATTCGTTCATTGGAACAGTTCATCCTATTGAGTGGCCTATATGGACAAATGACCGCCACTTAGTTACCGAACCATGGTGGCCCATACGGCAAAGACACGGTTCAATATGCCGAAGGTGTTGGGTTCGAGTCTCGGTACTTGTACTTTTTTTTTTATAGATGAACTTTTTTTGAAGATGAACCCATGAGTAAAGTACTCTCGGTAATTTCGGGATTTATCCTCTCAGTCCGCACACAGTACCATTTTACTATCAAATCGTGCTCTTTATCCTCTCGTATGCCGATGCCCAGTTCTGGGTGTAAGATAACATGTCTACAAAGTTTCATTGAAATCGGAGAGGGTCGGGTACAACCGATTCCCTATTTGACATGGAATTGCTCATTAAAAAAGGTGCAGGTGGTTATGTTCTACATGACCAATATGACAAAGAACTTTGTACAAAACTCCTAAAAAATATTCTATTTTATTTTATATTTTTAAAACATTGCCTATGTATTTAATCCTAAATAATTTATTCCTATAAAACGTTTTCAATCTTGGGCACCTCTGTGGAAATAAATTGCCAAAACAAGTATGGTTCGGAAAATGTCCAATCAAAATGGTAATTTTCATGTCCAGTATCAAAAACCATGAATTTTGGTACCCATATTGCCCCAAGTCGAATAGTTCGATTAATGTCCCCCCGGTAGAACCTTCCCGAGGGCAATTGCCACTCCGGGTGTGGCCAATCCGGTCAAAATTGTCATTTTCATTATCAGTTTCAAAAACCATAAATGTGGATTCCCATATTGCCCCAAGTCGTATGGTTCGATTAATGTCCCCCCGGTAGAACCTTCCCGAGGGCACTGACCACTCCGGGTGTGGCCAATCCGGTCAAAATGGCCATTTTCATTACAAGTTTAAAAAACAATGAATTTTGATACCCATATTGCCCCAATGCGTATGGTTCGATTAATGTCCCCCCGGTAGAACCTTCCCGAGGGCACTGGTCACTCCGGGTGTGGCCAATCCAGTCAAAATGGCCATTTTCATTATCAGTTTCAAAAACCATGAATTTCGATACTTATATTGCCCCAAGTCGTATGGTTCGATTAATGCCCCCCCGGTAGAACCTTCCCGAGGGCAATTGCCACTCCGGGTGTGGCCAATCCAGTCAAAATGCCCATTTTCATTACCAGTTTCAATAACCATGAATTTTGATACCCATATTGCCCAAATTTGTATGGTTCCGTAAATGTCCTCCCGGTAGAACCTTCCCTCAGGGCAATGGCCAATCCGGGTGTGGCCAATCCGGTCAAAATGGCCATTTTCATTACAAGTTTAAAAAACAATGAATTTTGATACCCATATTGCCCCAATGCGTATGGTTCGATTAATGTCCCCCCGGTAGAACCTTCCCGAGGGCACTGGTCACTCCGGGTGTGGCCAATCCGGTCAAAATGGCCATTTTCATTATCAGTTTCAAAAACCATGAATTTCGATACTTATATTGCCCCAAGTCGTATGGTTCGATTAATGCCCCCCCGGTAGAACCTTCCCGAGGGCAATTGCCACTCCGGGTGTGGCCAATCCGGTCAAAATTGTCATTTTCATTACCAGTTTCAAAACCATTAATGTGGATTCCCATATTGCCCCAAGTCGTATGGTTCGATTAATGCCCCCCCGGTAGAACCTTCCCGAGGGCACTGGCCACTCCGGGTGTGGCCAATCCAGTCAAAATGCCCATTTTCATTACCAGTTTCAATAACCATGAATTTTGATACCCATATTGCCCAAATTTGTATGGTTCCGTAAATGTCCTCCCGGTAGAACCTTCCCTCAGGGCAATGGCCAATCCGGGTGTGGCCAATCCGGTCAAAATGGCCATTTTCATTACAAGTTTAAAAAACAATGAATTTTGATACCCATATTGCCCCAATGCGTATGGTTCGATTAATGTCCCCCCGGTAGAACCTTCCCGAGGGCACTGGCCACTCCGGGTGTGGCCAATCCAGTCAAAATGGCCATTTTCATTATCAGTTTCAAAAACCATGAATTTCGATACTTATATTGCCCCAAGTCGTATGGTTCGATTAATGCCCCCCCGGTAGAACCTTCCCGAGGGCAATTGCCACTCCGGGTGTGGCCAATCCGGTCAAAATTGTCATTTTCATTACAAGTTTCAAAAACCATTAATGTGGATTCCCATATTGCCCCAAGTCGTATGGTTCGATTAATGCCCCCCCGGTAGAACCTTCCCGAGGGCACTGGCCACTCCGGGTGTGGCCAATCCAGTCAAAATGCCCATTTTCATTACCAGTTTCAATAACCATGAATTTTGATACCCATATTGCCCAAATTTGTATGGTTCCGTAAATGTCCTCCCGGTAGAACCTTCCCTCAGGGCAATGGCCAATCCGGGTGTGGCCAATCCGGTCAAAATGGCCATTTTCATTACAAGTTTAAAAACAATGAATTTTGATACCCATATTGCCCCAATGCGTATGGTTCGATTAATGTCCCCCGGTAGAACCTTCCCGAGGGCACTCCGGGTGTGGCCAATCCAGTCAAAATGGCCATTTTCATTATCAGTTTCAAAAACCATGAATTTCGATACTTATATTGCCCCAAGTCGTATGGTTCGATTAATGCCCCCCCGGTAGAACCTTCCCGAGGGCAATTGCCACTCCGGGTGTGGCCAATCCGGTCAAAATTGTCATTTTCATTACAAGTTTCAAAAACCATTAATGTGGATTCCCATATTGCCCCAAGTCGTATGGTTCGATTAATGCCCCCCCGGTAGAACCTTCCCGAGGGCACTGGCCACTCCGGGTGTGGCCAATCCAGTCAAAATTGTCATTTTCATTATCAGTTTCAAAAACCATAAATGTGGATTCCCATATTGCCCCAAGTCGTATGGTTCGATTAATGTCCCCCCGGTAGAACCTTCCCTCAGGGCAATGGCCAATCCGGGTGTGGCCAATCCGGTCAAAATGGCCATTTTCATTACAAGTTTAAAAAACAATGAATTTTGATACCCATATTGCCCCAATGCGTATGGTTCGATTAATGTCCCCCCGGTAGAACCGAGGGCACTGGTCACTCCGGTGTGGCCAATCCAGTCAAAATGGCCATTTTCATTATCAGTTTCAAAACCATGAATTTCGATACTTATATTGCCCCAAGTCGTATGGTTCGATTAATGCCCCCCCGGTAGAACCTTCCCGAGGGCAATTGCCACTCCGGGTGTGGCCAATCCGGTCAAAATTGTCATTTTCATTACCAGTTTCAAAAACCATTAATGTGGATTCCCATATTGCCCCAAGTCGTATGGTTCGATTAATGCCCCCCCGGTAGAACCTTCCCGAGGGCAATTGCCACTCCGGGTGTGGCCAATCCGGTCAAAATTGTCATTTTCATTACCAGTTTCAAAAACCATTAATGTGGATTCCCATATTGCCCCAAGTCGTATGGTTCGATTAATGCCCCCCCGGTAGAACCTTCCCGAGGGCACTGGCCACTCCGGGTGTGGACAATCCGGTTAAAATGGCCATTTTCATTATCAGTTTCAAATACCATGAATTTTGATACCTATATTGCCCCAAGTCGTATGGTTCGATTAATGTCCCCCGGTAGAACCTTCCCGAGGGCACTGGCCACTCCGGGTGTGGCCAATATCCTATAAATGTGGTCCCATGCCCATTGCCCCAAATCATTCTGGTCCGGTGACCGTCCTTACAATCTTCATAAGAACAGAATTCCTCCCAATTTAGTGCACAAACTGTGTCTTTCAATGTGTGCGTGTGTGTGTGTGTGTGAGCAATAAAATTACCACCGTGGATCCGCTTTTGTCGAAACCTCGTAAGGCACTGAATTTTTCTGAGGATATCTGTTAGCTTAAATAGTTCGCATGAAATGTGGCAACATGGTGCAAATTTTGCCTCCTCTCCTGTTTACGTGGAACTGTCACGCGAGAATGTTGCACCACTGTTGCCACATTTCATGCGGACTATATAAGCTAACAGATATCCTCAGAAAAATTCAGTGCCTTACGAGGTTTCGACAAAAGCGGATCCACGGTGGTAATTTTATTGCTCACACACACACACGCACACATTGAAAGACACAGTTTTTGCACTAAATTGGGAGGAATTCTGTTCTTATGAAGATTGTAAGGACGGTCACCGGACCAGAATGATTTGGGGCAATGGGCTTGGGACCACATTTATAGGATATTGGCCACACCCGGAGTGCGGTTAGTGCTCGGAAGGTTCTACCGGGGATTAATCGAACCATACGACTTGAGCAATATAGGTATCAAAATTCATGGTTTTATGAATGGCCATTTTGATTGGCCACACCCGAGTGGCCAGTGCCCTTGGGAAGGTTCTAAGGGGGACATTAATCGAACCAGACTTAGGGCAATATGGGTATCAAAATTCATGGTTTGGCCACTCCGGGTGAGGCCAATCCAGTCAAAATGGCCATTTTCATTTCCAGTTTCAAAAACCATGAATGTGGATTCCCATATTGCCCCAAGTCGTATGGTTCGATTAATGTCCCCCCGGTAGAACCTTCCCGAGGGCACTGGCCACTCCGGGTGTGGCCAATCCGGTTAAAATGGCCATTTTCATTATCAGTTTCAAATACCATGAATTTTGATACCTATATTGCCCCAAGTCGTATGGTTCGATTAATGTCCCCCGGTAGAACCTTCCCGAGGGCACTGGCCACCGGGTGTGGACAATTAAAGCCATTTTCATTATCAGTTTCAAATACCATGAATTTTGATACCTATATTGCCCCAAGTCGTATGGTTCGATTAATGTCCCCGGTAGAACCTTCCCGAGGGCACTGGCCACCGGGTGTGGCCAATATCCAAATGTGGTCCCATTGCCCCAAATCATTCTGGTCCGGTGACCGTCTCAATCTTCATAAGAACAGAATTCCTCCCATTTAGTGCACAAACTGTGTCCAATGTGTGCTTGTGTGTGTGTGTGAGCAATAAAATTACCGTGGATCCGCTTTTGTCGAAACCTCGTAAGGCACTGAATTTTTCTGAGGCTATCTGTTAGCTTAAATAGTTCGCATGAAATGTGGCAACATGGTGCAAATTTTGCCTCCTCTCCTGTTTACGTGGAACTGTCACGCGAGAATGTTGCACCACTGTTGCCACATTTCATGCGAACTATTTAAGCTAACAGATAGCCTCAGAAAAATTCAGTGCCTTACGAGGTTTCGACAAAAGCGGATCCACGGTGGTAATTTTATTGCTCACACACACACACGCACACATTGAAAGACAGTTTTGCACTAAATTGGGAGGAATTCTGTTCTTATGAAGATTGTAAGGACGGTCACTGACCAGAATGATTTGGGCAATGGGCTTGGGACCACATTTATATATATTACACCCGGAGTGCCCTGGAAGGTTCTACCGGGGACATTAATCGAACCATACGACTTGGGGTATAGGATCAATTCATGGTATTTGAAACTGATAATGAAAATGGCCATTTTAACCGGATTGTCCACCCGGAGTGGCCAGTTCGAATTCTGATTAATCGAACCATACGACTTGGGGCAATATCAAAATTCATGGTATTTGAAACTGATAATGAAAATGGCCATTTACTGCCACACCCGCCAGTGCCTCGAAGGTTCTACCGGGGACATTAATCGAACCATACGATTTGGGTATCAAAATTCATGGTATTTGAAACTGATAATGAAAATGGGCATTTTGACTGGATTGGCCACACCGGAGTGGCCATGCCCTCGGGAAGGTTCTACCGGGGGACATTAATCGAACCATACGACGGCATAAGGTATCCATGGTATTTGAAACTGATAATGAAAATGGCCATTTTGACTGGATTACCACACCGAAGCCAGTGCCCTCGAAGGTTCTACCGGGGACATTAATCGAACCATACGACTTGGGGCAATATGGGAATCCACATTCATGGTTTTTGAAACTGGAAATGAAAATGGCCATTTTGACTGGATTGGCCTCACCCGGAGTGGCCAAACCATGAATTTTGATACCCATATTGCCCTAAGTCCTATGGTTCGATTAATGTCCCCCCGGTAGAACCTTCCCAAGGGCACTGGCCACTCCGGGTGTGGCCAATCCGGTCAAAATGGCCATTTTCATTACCAGTCTAAAAAACCATGAATTTTGATACCCATATTGCCCTAAGTCGTATGGTTCGATCAATGTCCCCCCGGTAGAACCTTCCCGAGGGCACTGGCCACTCCGGGTGTGGCCAATCCTGCCAAAATGGTAATTTTCATTACCAGTATCAAAAACCATGAATTTTGATACCCATATTGCCCAAATTTGTATGGTTCCGTAAATGTCCTCCCGGTAGAACCTTCCCGAGGGCAATGGCCACTCCGGGTGTGGCCAATCCTGCCAAAATGGCCATTTTCATTACCAGTATCAAAAACCATGAATTTTGATACCCATATTGCCCAAATTTGTATGGTTCCGTAAATGTCCTCCTGGTAGAACCTTCCCTCAGGGCAACGGCCACTCCGGGTGTGGCCAATCCTGCCAAAATGGCCATTTTCATCACCAGTATCAAAAACCATGAATTTTGATACCCATATTGCCCAAATTTGTATGGTTCCGTAAATGTCCTCCCGGTAGAACCTTCCCTCAGGGCAATGGCCACCGGGTGTGGCCAATCCTGCCAAAATGGCCATTTTCATTACCAGTATCAAAAAACAATGAATTTTGATACCCATATTGCCCAAATTTGTATGGTTCCGTAAATGTCCTCCCGTTAGAACCTTCCCTCAGGGCAACGGCCACCCGGGTGTGGCCAATCCTGCCAAAATGGTCATTTTCATTACCAGTATCAAAAACCATGAATTTTGATACCCATATTGCCCAAATTTGTATGGTTCCGTAAATGTCCTCCCGGTAGAACCTTCCTCAGGGCACTGGCCACACCGGGTGTGGCCGATATCCTACCAAATTGTTCCCAATAATTTCGGTATTCCGGTGACCGTTCTGGCTACCGTCAATAACTTCTGGACCTCCTCTCAAGTTCGTGCACCACCTGCGTGTGTGTGTGTGTGTGAGCAATAAAATTCCCAACGTAAGGTCCGTCTTTGATGAAAGTCTGATGGACACTAAATCCTCCAGAGGCTAACTTTTAGCTTAAATAGTTTTCACGGCATCTACGCAACAGAAACAGAATGTCACGTCGAGGGCTTGCAACGGTAACGCTACATTTTCGAAAAATTTTGCATTGACACCGCAGATAGAGCTTTAAGACAAAGTCCTTTGTCAAAATTAAATTTGCGAGATGGATGAAACGCAAAATTTTGTTTGAAGCATACACAATTTGAATGTATTTATCATGCAAAATTTCGCTTCGTTTGATACCCATATTGCATTCAGAAAATTTTAGTATTTTGAAAAAATACGATAATTTGTGAAAATTTTAGCATTTTCAAAAAACAACTTTAATAACTTGAAAAAGCATACATTGACACCCGTATTGCAATTTTTTAAAATTTGAGTAATATATAGAAAATATTAGTCAAAGTTAGACGAGGTTTGGGTGCTCTCCCCATTCAAGTCTTCGGACTCCTAGGTTCGTGCAGAATCTAGCAAAAGATACTACAAAAGTCCAGGGGGTCGTTAAAGTGGATGGTTTGATTTGATTAGTCAAAGTTGACTCCTGAAAAAACATTTTTCAAACATTGGCAAAGCTACATAAAACAAGTCAAATCTTTCAAACCTATTTTTTTTGTTAAATTTTAAGAGTTCTTCATTCAAATTATTTTTTGACATTTTTTTAATATTGACCCAAACCTCTCCTGCGAAAAGTTCACAGGGCAGCCACGATAAAGAAGCGCTAGAAACACCAATATCTGCGCCGTGGTAAAGTTCCGAGACACTCTTCACCCCTCCCAGTTTGTAATAATTAAATTCGTTAGGGTATTAATTAAACGTGATGATTATAATTTCAGCAGCAAAGCGACACAGCCGAACGCGCAAATCTAATTGGGTACCTTCATCTTGCTCAAGGGAAAGAAAGTTCAAGTTAGGAATCCCACTTTTATTGACTTCGATTCATTGCGTCACAATTTGCTTGGAAATTGGTTAAAAAAATGCAAATCGTAATGAATTTCTCGACGTTTCTTTAAACCATCCAGAAGTCTTATTTCTCAAATATTATCTTGATTAAAAACCATCATAAAGCTCCCATAAATCAAGTGAACACAAGATTTGGCTCCAACTACAGTGTAATTATAAAAACTTGTCACATGATATCAACGAGCAAAAAAAGAAAAGTTTCGTTGAACCGTTGCCATAGAAAAACAATTTAAGCTGCAGCAGCTGCCGTAATTTAGCTTTTTTAGCCCTCGGCCATGACCCGAACACTGGCGGAAATGTACTCAACCTTACAAAAAGGCTAAAACAAAAAAAAACTCCCAGCTAAAACTTGCTCTTGGCTCTGGCCACCATCCAGCGCTGGAATGCTGCACCGGAAACTGACGACCTGCGCAAATTTAATGCCCATTTCTTCCCGTTCCTTCGTCGAGAGATATTCCGTTGCGTCAAAAAGTTTTCCAGCTCGTAAAAAGGTGATCCCATTCAGTCTTTCCCTTTCCTGCCCCCTTCCCGGGTCCAATTGGAGACCAAACGAGAGAAATTCGCTATTCAAAGGAATAAAACCAGCAATTACCTGACTGCCTTCCAAGATATCCAACTCGGCTGGCAATCCGGACGCCGGCAAAGGCCGGGCTTAATTTACCTATCAAGGCAAAAGTTTGCCCGGCCACGGTTGGTTGAGTTTTGCGAGATTTATGTTTATATGTAAACGTGTGCGGTTGCGGTTCTAAACTATGCGATTGCTCACAGGGAGACGACCTTTGGCTTCACAATACAATTTAATTTAATTTTACGTCTTTATTATGTAATTTTTCCTTAGCTTATATGAAAAAAACTGGAGTCAAAAAAGCGTGAATTTTATCTAATTGATGTTAATTTGCTTAACTTTATGATAAAATTACAATTTAAAATGTGAAAATGTGCAGTTATACCTGAAAAACTAATTGAACCTTACCGAAGGGTGATATTTACTTTTTTTGCTTTAATTTAATTTAAATAAACAATAAGGTCAAATAACATCCAAAATGAGGAAAATTTATGCTTTCATTAATTCGATTTGTTTTAAGTACTAACAATTTTTAACTGAGCACAGTAGAAATAAAAATAAAACATAGCTCTTTTATGTAAATTTGCCTTAATTCGGGCATAACTCAACTAATCGGGACGATTCTTATTTCCAGTGATTTCTAAGAATGTCTAGATGATCCTAAAATTTTGCAGAACTCAATCCGTAATTTTCGCTACCGAAATCATCGTTGCATCGTTGCGTTGCAAACATCGTTTTTGAAGCGACTGCAACCGCGGAATTTTCAGCGATTTTTTTAACACGCGAAAGAAAGTTGGAACGATGTTTTTGATCGCAAAAAAAAACAGATTTCATGAAATTGAGTTCTGCAAAAGGATCATCAAGACATCCTTTTTAGTGACTGAAAGTTGAATTCCAGAAAAACGTATTTTTTTAATTTTCGATATTTTTTTAAAATATACCAACTTTTGAGCCATGTACATCATGGGACAAAATCTGGTTTAGGAGACATGCATTTTTCAAATTAGTGTTTCTGGAAAATATCGGAAATCATGTTTGAAAGCAATATCGAATTCGCAATATTTACAGTTTTTTGACAAAATGGACCGTTTTCCAGTTAAATCTGCTTTTATGCATACATTTTTGGGTTCATAAGGTTTTTTGAGTTTAAAAAATAATTCTTGAAAGAAAAGTACATCACAAAAAATATTTTTGAAAAGCTTTGAAAACTTCCTATTTTTTCTGGAACTACGAAATTCGGACGATTAGGTTCTTAACTTTCCGAAAAAAATACTTTCAAAAGCACACGACTGAGTTTTAGGGGTTAAAAATTCGAAAAACTGGTCAAAAATGGCCAAAATCATAACTTTTTCAAAAAACTTTGATGTAAAATTTTGATAACTCGTGAAGAATACATGCAAACCGCTTATGTCTGTATATCAAAATTTTAGTTTTTGTCTGCTCTACAACTTTATAGAACATTGTTGCACTCTAAAATGTAACCCTGCAAAGTTAGAAAAAACACGTAATTTTAAAATGAAAATTTTTGTTCTAAATAAAAAATGACCCCTCTGGGATATTTCAAATTCGAACAGTACATTAAATTTCACATAAAATGACATGTCTCACGATTTTTGACAGTTGAGTAACGGAAAATGGCAGCGATTTTAAAATTATTTTTTAACTTTTTTTTGATGAAAAATACGTTTTTTCGGGATTTTTAGTACGCCATTAAATCGGGCGTCTAATTTTACACAAAAGTCCCTTTGACACCAAATTTCTATCTCTTCACGGTTGCGAGCTACAAATCACTGAAAAACGTGTCTTAGAAAAAAAAACCAGAAAAATGAAAGGGGTCGCACCGCCCCACCGTCACGAAATATCGAAAAATGGACCTCGGATTCGTGACCAGGAACCAAAAAAAACCCTTAGAGCAAAGTTTTACGCAAATCGGAGAGGGGTCGGGGCAACTTTTTCGGATTTCGTGTGAGTTGGTGGAGAATTACCCAAATATAAAATAAGTACTTAAATATAAAATATGAAAATTTATCTAATTTTCAAAAGTTAAGCATGATTTTAAAAATTTGAAATGGTTTCATCCAAAGCGAAAAATTAAAATTTAAAAACGCTGAAAAAATGTGTCGAAATTGTAGAGAACTCATGGGTCGAAAAACTTCACCATTAGGTAACGAACAATCATAACCAACGGTTACCCAGCTTCTTCAGTGAGAGTAATCCCTCCTATCTCAATTTACATTCGAAGCCAAAGAGGCTCTCGGAGCTTTCAGAAATGTTCCGCTGCTGCCGCCTTTCCAATGAATTTGCTGCTAAATTGACGGAAAATTCCCAAACAGTCCTTGAGCGTTTCCACTTCGAAGCATGTGAATAGACGTGAATGTTTACGACTGTCCGTACTCTCAAGGATCGCAGTAATTAGAATTTTGTAACCGTATGGCGACATTTAAGATTTATTTCTTGGAATGCTTCGTTAAGTGATGGATAATAATTTATTTAAATTTCTGTGAAGCTCCTTCAAAAATTTGATTGTTCTGATGAAGTATAAGAACGTAGCTTTCAGAAGCGTAAGTCACGAAAGGCAGCTTTATGCAAAAGAATGTTCAACAAGGTTTTCTGTTGTTCCATTACGGAGCATCCCTCGGTCCCCGCACTCCGGAACACACCAGAACCATAACAGGAAATGCCATTTGTCGCTCCGTTCCACTCACTCTTGATTGCTGAGCTGGGTTTCGCACACACGAGTAAACATAAATTGCTCGACAATAAAGTCTCGGGTAGTTCTTGGAACCATCGTCGCACTCTCAAGCTGGCCCGTTCTCTCTCTCTTGCTGTAATCCATTTCCATCAGAAGATGGTACAGCATGAGTCGTTTCCCAGGCTGTTACGGGAGGTCGGGAAAAGCGTTTTACCTGAAAATGAAGAAGAAAAGAAGAAGGAGGTATGAGGAAAACGGTTACACGAAATGAAAGTACGGGAAAGAGAGCATTAGATCCTCCGGCGATGCAAATTGAATTTTATGTTGTATAACAAAAACCCGGTTAAAGCCAGCTTTTCCGGCTTATGGTATGCAAAAGATTTCAATCTTTACGTTCCTTGGATGTACGTAAAATGGGCGATTTTCAAGCAGATAAAAAAAGGCCCCACCACGTGGCGTCGGTTCCGGGCGCACCCTTTTCCAAACAATCTCCATCGAAGAAGGGATCAACGGCAAAGTATATCTTGTTATGCTTATATCTTGCCGATTTTTTTTTTGTTCTGACTCGGATGGTTTAGCTGGGTAAACACCAGACTGTCTTGTGGCGGTGCGTGGAAGTACGAAGCAATTCGACCTTTCCTAATCCTGTTAAGGCAAAGAAGCGCCCCGATGTAATAAGAGTACCACCCCTCCCCCGGATGGTCATTTCCGGCGACCGGACCGGACCGTCGAGCCAACGGGCTTGTAAATTTTGCGAGGAATTTGGGAAATTGAATTGGATCCATGAAATCAACATAACAATGATTTATGGGATATCGATGAGCGAGCGGTTTATTTATTTTGTGGAAGGATGTTACGTTCGATAATACAGTCATAAATTGCCGGATGAACCTGGGAATTATAGATGGATGTGACCTTTTGAATCATATGATGACATATGGTTCGACAAATGCAAAGGTTTACTTTTTAAATTACTATATTAATATTTAACAGATTTTATGAAAAAGACAGTTTTTTTTTCTCGGTAGACTTTTATTGTAGACAAAACTTTAGTCTCCTAAAAAATATGGTAAATTCTGTAAGAAACGCACTAAAGGTTTCCCTTCAGGAACTGTTAATAGTAATTAGGGACCATCCATAAACCACGTGGACACTTAAGGGGGTTTGTAAGCGATTGTCCACGATCCATACAAAAAAGATGGGCATTTGTCCACGAAGGGGGGAGGGAGGGGGTTGAAATTCCCAAAAAAGTGTCCACGTGGTCCCTTACTGAGTATCGAAAAGAAACTTTTCTATAAAAGTGCTGAACAGTTAGACTTTTCAGCACTCAAAAGGAAGCTGAAAAGTACTTTTCAGTACTGTTATTTTAGTGATGAAAAGTAGGCCATTTCGTCATTTGAAAAAAAAAAAACAAGAAAAATAATAAATTTAACGGAATTGCAAAAAAAAAATTTAATTTTTGTTAAGTTGAAAAACCGTTCAAGAACATTGAACTCAAATGCACGAGAGAGTAAAAAAACGTATATTTTTGCAATTCCGTCGTGAAACTACTTACTTTTCCTGTCATTCTTGAACGACGAAATAGCCTACTTTTCTGTACCAAAAATAACAGAATCGAGTAGCAACACTTTTCAAAATAAATGCTGAAAAGTTCTACTTTTCATCACTTGTTTCGAAAAGTAACACTTTTCAACATTTTTTTAAACGATTTATTTTCAAAATACATGAAAATTTTACATAAAATTTCACTCAGTGTGTGTTTTTTGGAATTGCAAAAAATGTTGTATGGAACTCGTTGCAAAACTTGATTTTTTCTGCACTCTTCGTTTTTATCCAACTCGGTGAACCTCGTTGGATAAATGTACGACTCGTGCTGAAAAAATCCTCTTTTTGCAACTTGATGCATAAACTACTATTTTCAATTTGAGCAGTTCTCTCAAATTTCGGTCATTCGATTTTTTTTTGTATTTTTTAATCCGACTGAAACTTTTTTGGTGCTTACGGTATGCCCAAAGAAGCCATTTTGCATCATTAGTTTGTCCATATAATTTTCTATACAAATTTGGCATCTGTCCATACAAAAACGATGTATGAAAATTCAAAAATCTGTATCTTTTGAAGGAATTTTTTGATCGATTTGGTGTCTTCAGTTGCAGGCATGGATATGGACTACACTAAAATAAAATAATACACGGTAAAAAAAATGGAGAATTTTAATTTACCTGTTTTGTCACTAAAACTTGATTTGCAAAAAACACTATTTTTATTTTTAGATTTGTTTTAGAGGACATCAAATGCCAACTTTTCAGAAATTTCCAGGTTGTGCAAAAAATCTTTGACCGAGTTATAAATTTTTTAATCAATACTGATTTTTTCGAAAAATTGAAAAATTGGTCGCAAAAAATTTTAAACTTAATTTTTCAATGTAAAATCAAATTTGCAATCAAAAAGTACTTCCGTAAAATTTTGATAAAGTGCACCGTTTTCAAGTCAAAGCCATTTTAAGGTATTTTTTTTTGGAAAATAGTCGCAGTTTTTCATTTTTTTTAAATTAGTGCCCATGTTTGCCCACTTAGCATAGCATAGCATAGCATTGGTGTCTACCCGTAGCTGCTACTTCGTTATTGACCAGGACCCCCAAACATTGCTCCGTGGACCACAGATGAAAAGTAGGAACCAATCATCACCCCTTCGCAATTTTCAAAGGTCCCTATCGTGCTGATCAATACCGACGCCGGCCACGACCAGTGGTAAGACACGGGGAAGTGGATGGGAATGTTAGCCGATACTTGAGTGATGGGACCGCCAAATCGACTGCGTCTCCGACAAAGTATCACATGAGTTTTGAGGGGTTAGTAAGATGGGTATGAGGTCAGGATTCACTGTGGTAGGTGATGCGACCATGAGCAATTTGTTTATCGGTTGAAATTTTAAAATCTTAGGCAGCCGGCTGCGGAAGATACCTATCTAGGGAATTTAATATAGTATTAATTCGACCGCGATTCTCCAGAAATTCTCCGTCGGCGTGCCTTCCGATCAACGGTGATGTAGGAAGGGCTTCATTCATTAAAATTATTTTATATCATAAGCCTTAAAACATATCCGTCGACGTGCCTTCCGATCCTCGATGATATGGAAAGGACTTAATCGAGCAATACGACTTGCTTGTCTCAAAAAACAAAAATCGGATCGTTTCTATCGAAAACTATATAAAGAGAACAAAAATAAAATTCATCGGCCAACGAACGCGCGATTATAATTATAATGACCAATCACCCCATGCACTCGAACAGCGACACAAAAGAGACGGAAAATAGCACGAAAAAACAGGACTGAGCGTCCACACAGGCACCGCACTACTGATGTCATTATTTAATTATAATGACCAATCACCCCATGCACTCGAACAGCGACACAAAAGAGACGGAAAATAACACGAAAAAACAGGACTGAGCGTCCACACAGGCACCGCACTACTGATGCCATTATTTAATTATAATGACCAATCACCCCATGCACTCGAACAGCGACACAAAAGAGACGGAAAATAACACGAAAAAACAGGACTGAGCGTCCACACAGGCGCCGCACTACTGATGCCATTATTTAATTATAATGACCAATCACCCCATGCACTCGAACAGCGACACAAAAGAGACGGAAAATAACACGAAAAAACAGGACTGAGCGTCCACACAGGCACCGCACTACTGATGTCATTATTTAATTATAATGACCAATCACCCCATGCACTCGAACAGCGACACAAAAGAGACGGAAAATAGCACGAAAAAACAGGACTGAGCGTCCACACAGGCACCGCACTACTGATGTCATTATTTAATTATAATGACCAATCACCCCATGCACTCGAACAGCGACACAAAAGAGACGGAAAATAACACGAAAAAACAGGACTGAGCGTCCACACAGGCACCGCACTACTGATGCCATTATTTAATTATAATGACCAATCACCCCATGCACTCGAACAGCGACACAAAAGAGACGGAAAATAACACGAAAAAAACAGGACTGAGCGTCCACACAGGCACCGCACTACTGATGTCATTATTTAATTATAATGACCAATCACCCCATGCACTCGAACAGCGACACAAAAGAGACGGAAAATAGCACGAAAAAACAGGACTGAGCGTCCACACAGGCACCGCACTACTGATGTCATTATTTAATTATAATGACCAATCACCCCATGCACTCGAACAGCGACACAAAAGAGACGGAAAATAACACGAAAAAACAGGACTGAGCGTCCACACAGGCACCGCACTACTGATGCCATTATTTAATTATAATGACCAATCACCCCATGCACTCGAACAGCGACACAAAAGAGACGGAAAATAACACGAAAAAACAGGACTGAGCGTCCACACAGGCACCGCACTACTGATGCCATTATTTAATTATAATGACCAATCACCCCATGCACTCGAACAGCGACACAAAGAGACGGAAAATAACACGAAAAAACAGGACTGAGCGTCCACACAGGCACCGCACTACTGATGTCATTATTTAATTATAATGACCAATCACCCCATGCACTCGAACAGCGACACAAAAGAGACGGAAAATAACACGAAAAAACAGGACTGAGCGTCCACACAGGCACCGCACTACTGATGCCATTATTTAATTATAATGACCAATCACCCCATGCACTCGAACAGCGACACAAAAGAGACGGAAAATAACACGAAAAAAACAGGACTGAGCGTCCACACAGGCACCGCACTACTCACTTCTAACCTCTTTCCCTCAACACAAAAAAAAAACTTCTCACCTAATCAACTGAAGATCTCAGCCCGCAGAAAGTCTTCCTGGCTTTCAATCCATTCACTCACGCATCATCTCCACCTTTTGCACTTGCACTTTCGACTTTCAAACGCAGAATCTTCACAAAACTCCGCGAACTGAGCGGCTTAAACAGGATCAAACACGATACGAGAGTTCTCTTGCTTTCAATTAGTGCCCATGTTTGCCCACTTATGGAAAAAATATTTTTGAAAAGCTGAGAAAATTATCTATATTTTGCGATTTTGAACTTTCTTAATACGACCCTTAGTTGCTGAGATATCGCCATGCAAGTGTTAAAAAACAGGAAAATTGATGTTTTCTAAGTCTCACCCAAACAACCAACCGTTTTCTAATGTTAAAATATGAAACATTCCTGAAAGTTTGCGATCTTTTTGAAAAAAAATAATATCAATAATTTTTAAATCAAGACATACATTTTAAAAGGGCGAACTATTGAATAGTTAGCCCTTTTAAAATGTAAGTCTTGATTTAAAAAATTGAAAAAAATGTTTTCGAAAAGATCGGAAAATTTCACGAATGTTTCATATTTAAAAATTGTAAATTAAACCAATAGTTGAAAACATCAATTTACATGTTTTTAAAAATTTGCTTGGAAATATCTCAGCAATTAAGGGACGTATCAACAAAGTTCAAAAATGCAAAATATAGAGAATTTTCTCAGCTTTTCAAAAATATATTTTTCAAAAGTGGGCAAACATGTGCACTTATTTAAAATAATGGAAAACTGCGACTGTTTTCAAAAAAGTTACTTACAAATGGCTTTAACTTGAAAACGGTGCTTTATCAAAATTTCACTAAAGTACTTTTTGATTGCAAATTTGATTTTACATTGAAAAATTAAGTTGAAAAATTTTTGTGACCTATATTTCGTTTTTTTTTTAATCAGTATTGATTAAAAAGTAATAACTCGATCAAAGATTTTTTGCACAACCTGGAAATTTCTGAAAAGTTGGCATTTTATGTCCTCTAAAACATATAAAAAAAAATAAAAATAAAAATAGTGTTTTTTGCAATTCAAGTTTTAGTGATAAAAAGTTACATAAAAAATCACCAAATTTTGTTCTAAATGAAAAAATGACCCTTCTGGGTCAATGTAGAATCGAAAAGTAGTCGAGTAACGAAAAATAGGAGAATTTTCAAAACTTTTTAAGTGTTTTTTTTTCGATGAAAAATTCGTTTTTTCGGAATTCTGTGTACGCTATCAAATCGGGCGTCTAATTTTACATAAAAGTCCCTTTGACACCAAATTTCTATCTCATCACCGTTTCAGGCTGCAAATTATTGAAAAACACCTCTTTTTTCGCATGTTCAAAAATGGAAGGGGTCGTACCGCCACTCCGTCACGAGATATCAAAAAACGAACCTCGGATTCGTGATCAGGGACAAAAGTTACCCCTTAGGACAAAGTTTCACGCAAATTGAAGAGGGGTCGGGGCAACTTTTCCCGATTTCGTGTGAGTTGGTAGAGAATTACCCATTTTGAATTTTCATACATCGTTTCGTATAGACAGCTGCCAAATTTGTAGGGAAAATTATATGGACAACTTAATGATGCAAAATGGCTTCTTTGGGCACATCGAAGGCACCAAAAAAGTTTCATTCGGATTAAAAAATACAAAAATTAAAATTCTTAAAAAAAAGACCGATTTTGTAGAGAATTGCTCATTTCATGTTTAATTTTCTTAGAATTGTTAAGAAATGTACCAGAAAAAGCTTAAGTTTAAGCATGTCTTAAGTCGATTTCAAAGCCTCAATTAAAAAAACATACTTTCTCTCAAATTTCGTCCGTTTTTCCAAAGATCTCCAGTCCATGCAAGCAATCCCTGCGCAAAATTCTCCTGTAACCTTCCAGGAAGCCAAAAGATTGCCTCACCAGCCTGATTTGGGGGGTAAATGTGAAAGGTAACAACACATTTTTGGGGGGCAGGCAGCTTAGCTTTCCATCACACAGAAAAAGGTAAAGTTCCAAAAAACTCTTGTTCGATCCCCGAGAGACCATAAATCTGCTCGACTTTTCAGCCGCTTTCTTTTCCGCGAAGATCTTGACGCGGTCTGATGTGTGTTTTGAGCTAACTTTTTCGCTTATGATGAATTGGTTGAAGTTGTCTTTTTGTTTCAAAATTGTGCTCCGATGGGATCTTTCAGATGTATCAATCAATCAGTTCAGATGATGTATGATATTAAGTTTTGTGTTGATGTTATGAAAAAATGATGCGCTTTCTTATGTTCACCACCCGATTTATTAGGTGGATAAAGCTGAATATTACACTTTATTTAGCTTGAGTGAAGGTCACATAAATAATAAGTAAGTCTACAGTAGCAAGATAATACTTTTATGAGTTATTTGCATAATTTTTCACTTCCTCTCTGTCAGAGGCACAAGGCCGGGAGGAAAACATAGACCTAGAATAAGTGAAAAGTTGGGCAAAATCCCAAAGGAGTCCCAGCTGGGCGTAGGTCTTCCGCCGTGGGAAGTCAATTTGTGCTTGGAATTTGGCCTCCATTCATGTTGTGCTCTTTTGAGATTATTCCATTATTTTCGGCTCACAACGGTAGCTGACAAAGTATGCGACAGTTCACTTTATTGCAGAAAAGTTTAGAATTTCCTGCCTTGTTAGTTTTTGTAATTCAATGAATAAAAGTGTATTGTTACGAAAAATTCAACGTTCAATAAAAAAAACTCAGGTTCACAGTCAATGTCAACCCTTCAAAACATGCCCCACTGTACCTTGTAACTAATCCTTTTCCGCTTTCCAATAGCCAGAGTACACGTCAGATTTAATCTACATTCAGCGTAATTGAAGCGTCGAACAACCGGTTCCGTAGTCCTGTTCCGGTATCCTGGTCTAGGATGTAGAAGCTAGAATTGCATCCGCGCAGCAGTTCCGCAGTTGCCCATTGACTCCTGGCATCGGCATCGATTTTCCTGGTCTTCTGTACTCCACGAGCTTGCTACTCATTCAAGTGCAGCGCGTTTCATTGTTCCAAAACTCCCTCCCTTTTAAAGGGGGGAAAACTTTTGAGGGCGCGCAGGTGTACCCCGATCGCGAACGTTAACGAATTGAATGACCCTTTAGGAGCCCTTTATGAAATTTTCTAGGGACCACGTTTTCAATATTAAGTTAATAAACAAGGTTAAATTACTTCTGGAAAAATTGATCAATTTTGCGTCAGAATTTATTTATTACATTAATTCAGAAATATGTAAAGTCACATACTCCACACAAATTGAGGTAAAATAACATCGAAAAAATTAAACCATCGTAACTTTAAAATATTCAATGAGTTGATACTGTTTATTTTTTGTCGTTTTAGTATGCATTATTAATTATAACTATTGATAGGATTTTGTCACTTCATTGAATTATTTTGTATCTAGATTATGGTAATATTATTGCTTAAAAAATAACAGTCATTTAAACAGTAAAACAAAAAAAATAAATAACGCGTACTTTTCAAATTTTTTGCTTCTTGATTGCTTATATTTAAAAATATTTAAAAATATTTAAAAGTATTTAAAAATATTTAAATATATTTGAAAATATTGAAAAATATTTAAAAATATTTAAAAATAATTTAAAATGTTTAAAAATATTTAAAAATATTTAAAAATATTTAAAAATATTTAAAAATATTTAAAAATATTAAAAAATATTTAAAAATATTAAAAAATATTTAAAAATATTTTAAAATACTTAAAAATATATAAAAATTATTAAAAATATTTAAAAATATTTATAAATATTTAAAAATAATTAAAAATAATTTAAAATAATTAAAAATATTTTAAAATATTTGAAAATATTTAAAAATAATTAAAAATATTTTAAAATATTTGAAAATATAAAAAAATGTTTAGAAATATTTAAAAAAGATTTAAAAATATTTAAAAATATTTTTAAATATTTTTGAATATAATAAATGTTTAAAAATATTTTAAAATGTTTAAAAATATTTTAAAATATTTTAAAATGTTTAAAAATATTTAAAAATATTTAAAAATATTTAAAAATATTTAAAAATATTTAAAAATATTTAAAAATATTTAAAAATATTTAAAAATATTTAAAAATATTTAAAAATATTTAAAAATATTTAAAAATATTTAAAAATATTTAAAAATATTTAAAAATATTTAAAAATATTTAAAAATATTTAAAAATATTTAAAAATATTTAAAAATATTTAAAAATATTTAAAAATATTTAAAAATATTTAAAAATATTTAAAAATATTTAAAATATTTAAAAATATTTAAAAATATTTAAAAATATTTAAAAATATTTAAAAATATTTAAAAATATTTAAAAATATTTAAAAATATTTAAAAATATTTAAAAATATTTAAAAATATTTAAAAATATTTAAAAATATTTAAAAATATTTTACATAAAATTATATAATTTGCACCATTTTGAAGTAATACCGTTGCCGTTGCAAATATTTTTCAAAGTTAATGTCGCCCCCCCCCCCCCTCCCCCCCTTTCAAAATCGGCTCGAAAAATCAGGGGGCAAAAAAAAATCCATTTTCCTGCGTTTAAAATCATATTTAGCATGTCTGGAATCGATAAAAAAAATTTCAATTTTTGTGGAATTCCAATGTACAGCACCACAAAAAGATTTTTTTCGGCGAAAATAAAATCACTTCAATACTTGGAAATTTTGAAAACTAATGATTGCAAAACAACTGAACAGTAGGGTGCCCAGAAAAAATGACCCCCTGCTCCACAAATTTTTTTTGGGTCATTTTAAGCATCTGTGCGAATTTTGAGCGAAAATGGTTGAGACTAACCCATTGGTACCCGAGCCTAAAGTTGGTGAAAAAAATGTTTTTCATACAAAAATGACATTTTTAAATCGCTAATAACTTTTCAGGATCGAGTTTTATAGCTTTGGTGTGTTCTACAAAGTTGTAAAGCATTAAATTTTCAATAAGAATCTCACGTTTGGGAATATTTGGATGGAAGTAGCGCACCGTGCACACCAAACTGTAAGAAAATTGGGTTTCCCATACATTTTTTCGATTTTTCCCATACAAACTTCACCTTCGAGTATCAATGGGTAAATGTTGACCGATTTTGCTCGTATTTGGCCCAGAGTCCTAAAATAGTCCAAGGAACAATATTCAACTTAAAAAAAACATTTTTCATTCTAATTTAGAGACCAACGCTTGTTATTTCATTTTTTAACTCAATTTCGCCAAAAATTGACGTGGGACAAGATAGCATGATCACGACGATATGTTCCAAATTAAATTCTTCTTTTGAATTCCATGTAATCACATTTTAAAAATAATTTAATATCAAATCTTGAGACATGGGAAACGTCACAAATATTAACTTCGAATGCAAAATGTTTCAACAAACATGTCCACCCATTAAAAGGGTTTTTTCCCAATCCTTGCCCAGACGGGACAGGGGTTGATCTCTGCACCCCCTGAGGGGAGGCCAAACACACGCCGTGCCCTATTGTGTATGCACGCGTGTACGGTGTACCCTACACATTCAGGAGTTCCGCCAACTGCAAACGTGGCTTATTCAATGCTGCGTGGGATGGTGAGGGGGGAGGAGGGGGGGGGGGGGAATTCCCTGGAAACTCAAACAATAGATCCTGCAGTGTCACCCGGCTGTCACGGTTCGTGTGCCACCATTTTATAGCCGTATATCGTGGGGATCAAGCTGGAATTGTTATGTGCTGGCTTCTAGAATACGTGTAATAGCTGATTCTATCGGTACCGTTGTGGGGGGGGGGGGTTTGATGTACGATAAAATTATTCATTTAAGGTGAAATTCATTTGTAACTTTGACTTTCAAAATATTAAAAACTTAAATTGTTTTTTTTTTCAGATTTTACTCGTGAAATTTTTAAAACTTTTGAATCAATTTATGAGATATTTCGCTTTCATTTTTTTAAGTGTTGCCCGAGTGTGCAACCCCTCGAGAGTTCATGGGCTCACAAGAATCAATTAATTTCAGAAGCACGGTAGGCAATGCATTATGGCATGCAACACTACCACATGAATAAAAAAAAGGGTGCACATAATAATGGCATATAGATATATTAATATCGAACTGGTGCAATGTATGCAATGCACCCCCCTCGGGGGAACTGTTGACGCTGTATTGTTGAACGTGTTGAACCCTTGGCTGGCTTTGACAGCTCAAGGCGCAGGTGTGTGATAATTAACATTCAGCCGTGATTATCGAATCGTCTCGAAAAGTTCGACTGATAATTATCGGGGGGAAATCTTGCATATATCTTTTGAGTAATTGAATTTAAACACAAAACAATCAACGCCCAATTTTGATTAATTATCGTGATTTATGGGGTCGTGCCGGGTAGAATCGTGAACTTGAGCTACCGGATGTAAAGGCAGGTTATGTATTATTTCGTTTTTATCGCGGTTTTGGGCCTTATTGAGTTAAAAATGCCATTTTGTGCAGATTTCAATGCGTCACCTTTTGACCTTCGGGGATTTTATATTGTTTATTGAATGTCGTGCAATCTTGTCGCACGTGCATTTTGGCCAAATTGAGTTATGAACGCCATTTTGTGCAGCTCACAATGCCTCATTTTTTTACCTTCGCAGATCCCCAAAATTCGATTTCAATCCTGAGATATTCAATAAAAAACAAAAAAACTAATTTTTGTCACTTTTCATATGGAAGAAGTTTTAATCTTGACGTGCTATCTTGATACTCCCTGAAAATTGAGGTAAGTGCGACAACCAGCGATGGAATAATCATCATCAAAAGAAAATCTCTGGACGTTCATCAAGAGAAAAGATCCGAAAGGAGCATGGCTCTCCTCTCTCGCGCACGAAAGATCGGTAAAAAGAATCTAGAAAAATCATCATGTTGATTATTCGGTGGAATATCCTTTTCACTACTACACTTGCAAGTATAACGTCACACGTCAAAAAATGACCTGTCACATTGTGTAGATAGGCAATGTTTGTAAACAAAGTGAAATAAATATTATTAGTGGTGCTGACAAGGAAATTCACAGAAAATCATCAGCAGATTGATTTTCTTGGAGAATTTCGCGAGCGATTTTCTTTTGCGTGATTTGCCTCCTCTCTCTTTCGCGGGTGAAGAAAGTTCGCAAGCAAAATTGATTTTTTTGCGATTATTCTATCCCTGGCGACAACTGGTCAAAGGGATTTCAGGTCAGAACGCGTTTGGCACACGTACAAGCCCGACTACAGTTAACATATAAATTATAACTCGGGACTTCGGCCACCAAATTAAACCAAACTTCGGGACAATGTTGAGAACCCATACAAAACGAGTTTGTTATTGTTTACATTGAGTGCTCTTGTTTTTTTTATTCAAAGTCAAACATTGAAACGCTTTTTTCTCGGAACGTCGATATGGCGGGTGCGACAAAATATCACGGGAGCATCGCAAATTATTTTTTGTTAAAAAAAAAACCTAGCTAAATTTTAAATTTTAATGACAAGCCTTTCAATTAAGGACTGAGTTTTTTTTTCGAAAACTGCGAATTAAATTAATATTTCAGACTTAAAACCTCCCAAACCCAAACCATATAAAGCAATTAATCCCAGCTCAATAATTCATTTCCGTCACGTTTATGGCCCCAACGACCAGGTTCTCTGTGTCCATCGGCAATGCAGTTCCAGCTACAATCGATCCCCGTAGAGCAGCACGTGGAGACCAATAAATTCAAGCACGGATTAAGAGGACCAGAAGCTACACCCCGCACCTCGAGGTCCTTTGGCTAACAGCTTTGGCTTGGACTAGTTCACCACTCGCAGAGTGTATTGTATTGCATTAAAAGTGGTCGTCGTCCCTGAAAGAAAGTTATGGTTCTCCAATGGCCGCAACCGGAGCGGTCATAAATAAGCATAAATGAATACTGTCCAGGAAATGTGGGCTTTCCGGGCTTAAGGACCACCCCTGTGAGCATTACGGTGCGAATCATAGCAACAATAATATCACCCGTTTGAGTGCTGATAAGTTTAACTTTTCAACACTTTCAAACATTATGTTAGTTATGCTAAAGACTACTCATGACTCGATTCCGTTCATTGCTGGATAATCGATTTTTCCACAATATTTCAACGATTTCAACACTTCATATCTTGCGAATTTTCTTCAATTCACCACCTGCCAACCGTACGCACGAGAACGGAAAGCGAAATAAATTTCCATAAATATGATATTTACGGCAAAATTCTCTTTGCATGACGGAGGAAAAGAACAAAAAAAAGTCTGCTCTTTTTTCGCGCTGGGAAATTTAATAGAGGTAAAAATTGCTAGCGCGAGTTGGTGAAAAAGTTTTTCCCTTTTCCTTTTACAGCATTACAAGATGGAGCTGCAATTTTCTCCCGCGATGCGGAAGAACAAAGGTTGGGGAACCGGAAAAGTGAATTGTCAGCGATTTTCTATTTTTGTTCCCGGGGCCGGGCGGAAAAATTCAATCGATCACGCGGGGAAAGTTTTCGGTCTTAAAGTGTATTGCGAAAAAAGCTGAAACTTTTAAAATTACCACCGACTTGGTCCGCATGGTTCGGAGATGAATATGTATGAGCTGGAATTTACTTTGAGCGCAAATGAAGATGGATGATTTTGTTGACCAGTGAAGATGATTTAGTTTTAAAAACGACACGAATTGGCTTAGAAAGCCATAAAGTAGATGAAAAAGCTGCATTTGTATGATGAGCTACGATTTTTCAATCAAATTTGATTTGTTTTGCTTTTTCAAAATCGATTTTTACTTTACCCAACTGTAAAAAAAATAACATTCTTTTTGCATTTAATCCAGTTTGGTTTCGCTCTAGAGAATGTCCTTTTTTTTTGTCTTTATTTTATAAGTAAGACAAATGGCCACGAAGCAACCCCCCAAAAGCAAAGTGAATCAAAAATCCGTAGCCACATGGCAGTTTCCCATTGCTCTTAGAAGCAGAAGGAAAAAAAAGCCGACTAGCCAAGTGGAAAGTTGTGTTCCGAGAGTAGCACTTTTGATACGGACGTCCGTTACGGATTTTACCCCACTCCATCCCCAAACAAAAATTCAGCGCACACATTGTTGGTGGCCTCCTCGAAGACAGGTGAATCGATGGTGAATTTGCTTGAATGGAGAACAAAGTTTCCCATAACCTTCAAATAATCATTGCTTTTTTTCAAATTTGATGGTTGTCTCGTTTGAAAAAAAAATATCATAATTTTAAGTGCGTGTTTTTTGCCTTCCTCACCTCACTGAGGAAAGGCTATGAAATCACTCTAAAAATGAAATTCATAATTTGACCTCCTGGACCCACCTTCACGTAAACATATCGAATCAGAATCAAGTTCTGAGCAATGTCTGTGTGTGGTGGGATGTTGATAAAAAAATTGCACTGGATTATCTCGGCACTGGCTCTACCGATTTTGTTTGTTTTGGTCTCATTCGATCCATCTGGGGTCCCATAAGCCGCTATTGAAAATTATAAATTTTGTTTAGTACTTCAAAAGTTATTTTTCAATTTTAACAAAAGTCCGGAAGATTGTAAAAAGGGTTGTTATACATTTTAGGAAGGTATTCAACCTTTCCAACGAGTCCAAAATATTGACGATCAGACAACCCTATCAAAAGTTAAAGGCACTTAAGTGTTATTTATGCACTTTTTGGAGCCTGAATCTTATATATTTTGATGAAAACGTGGTCTGGATCTATCATGCGACATGTCGTTGAATAGGTAATCGAAAGACCTTTCCAACGAGTACAATAGATTGAAGATCTGACAACCCTATCAATAGTTATAATACTTTTTTGTTTTTTTTTTTTTTATGTACTTTTCTGAGTCCGGATTTCAGATAAATTGATGAAAACTTTGTCCGGATCTATCATGTGACCTGTCGTTGAATATGTAATCAAAAGACCTTTCCAACGAGTACAATAGATTGAAGACCTAACAACCCTATCAATAGTTATAAGCGCTTAAGTGTTATTTATGCACTTTTTGGAGGGCGGATCTCAAATATTTTGATGAAAACATTGTCCGAATCTATCATGCGACCTGTCGTTGAATATATAATCAAAAGATCTTTCCCTGACAACCACTTAAAGGAAGATTAAGTAACGTTTTTTATTATTTTTTTTTCCGAATTTACTGAATTTATTTCAAAATTTCCCCTATTTTTTTATTATTTTTTTTTCGTGATTTCACAGTAAAAATCAGAGCAGTAATATTTTCAAACCGATTACCTGAGTGTCATTGGCACCCAAAGTCAAACCACCTTCACATTAACCACACGTGTGAAACTTTCTGCCCAATTACCATGCCTCGAGCTTGACCCAATTAGTGTATCTGTGTAGCATCGTCTGGTGTGGGCGGTCCGTGGTGAATAAAAAAGTCATTAACACTGTTCACGTGCCGAGCAAATCAACTCGCTGTCATTATCCAATCGTAATGAGTTCCGTTTAGTATTAATTACGCGCGCACCTCGCAACAAAAATTGAATGGGGAATCACCTTTTTGTTGGATTTTTATTTTTTTAAAGAAAGCTTGACATAAAAGATTATTTAGCTCTTTATTTCTCTAAAAACTAAACTTTTAAAAAAATATGTCAAAAATAGGTGCCTTGACCCCTGATTTTCCCCAACAAACCAACCTGAATCACGCTAAAAAACGGAAAATTAAACAAGAAAAAGTGAAAAAAAAACAACAGCAGCCAAAATTTACCTTCACGTGCCATAAAGCATGGCAGAGTTATGCCGAATTGGATTAATTTTGGGAGCCCAAAATTCAATGCTGCGGCAGCAGAAAAAAAGACCCCTCGACCAAATCTGGAATGACTCCGGAATTTTGCCGCAGCAGGAACAATATTTTTTGCGCACGCACATACACAAATCCTCGGATGGGCAGTTTTTCCCAGTGCAATTATTTAGCTTCCCGGAATATGACAAAAAGTTTAATGGGTGGAAGCCAACAAATCCCAGCCCAACCCACTCTGTCACGGGCAAAGTTTGTGACAGATTGGTGCATCGAAAAAATTATTGATTCAATTTGAATCAGACAGAAAAATAAAATGTTAGAATTTTAAAGCTTTTAGAAGACAATAATTGAACACTGATGAAGCATTGCAGAAAAATGTGGACTTTTCCATTAACAATACAAATTCATCACGTTTGAACCTCTAGATGTTTCCAATATATGTTAAAATGAATGTATATAATTACGCCACACAGCAAAACAAATGTCATAATTAAATTATTACATCTGAATTGGATTAGGGATCTAAAAGGGAATCATCATGTTCATCATTATCATCATACATTACATCATTAGAGAGGTAAAATTACACCATCAAATTTTACCTCTTCCAAATTTACGTAAAAAAATGACTTTAGCAATACACCAGATAACCAAAAAATGGAAATTTACTAAAGCAATCTACAAAAATAATCGCTCAAAATAACTTTCAAAACACAAACCAAAAATTAAAAAAAAAAATTGTGAGAAAAAGCGCGCATTTTTTTCTGTCCACAAATCATAATGTGATTCATTTCAGTTTAAACCACTTGAACGGTTTCGTAATAATTTACCAGAAATAAATCCTCTGTTGCAAACAGTTTTTTACACAGCAAACAAAAATCCAGACATAGTATTACATCTGAAAATGTGGACAGATTTTTGTCAGAAGAAATATCAAATATTTCCTCAAAATGTACATTTTACAGCTTTTACTATGTAATTGCAATCTTTCCACATAAAAACTAACTTAATCCACCTATGTGGTTGGAGCCTTCCTCACTCATTACCAAAAATGGCTGATTTGATGGGGTTGTACACAAATTTCATCTATTTTTTAGATTCGGATTAAGAAAGTACATAGATATCACTTAAATGGCCATATCTCAAGACAGGGTTGCCAGATCTTCAATGTTTTGGACTTGTTGGAAAGGTCTTTTGATAACCTATCCAACGATGGGTCGGATGATGGATCCGGACATAGTTTACATACATTTAAGTGAGATCCGGCTACAAAAAAGTACATAAATATCACTTAAATGGGCATATCTCGAGACAGGGTTGCCAGATCTTCAATGTTTTGGACTCGTTGGAAAGGTTTTTTGACAACCTATCCAACGATGGGTCGGATGGTGGATCCGGACATAGTTTACATACATTTAAGTGAGATCCGGCTTCCAAAAAGTGCATAAATATCACTTAAGTGGACATATCTCGAGACAGGGTTGCCAGATCTTCAATGTTTTAGACTGGTTGGAAAGGTTTTTTGATAACCTATCCAACGATGGGTCGGATGGTGGATCCGGACATAGTTTACATACATTTAAGTGAGATCCGGCTTCCAAAAAGTACATAAATATCACTTAAATGGCCATATCTCGAGACAGGGTTGCCAGATCTTCAATGTTTTGGACTCGTTGGAAAGGTCTTTTGATAACCTAACCAACGATGGGTCGGATGGTGGATCCGGACATAGTTTACATACATTTAAGTGAGATCCGGCTTCCAAAAAGTGCATAAATATCACTTAAGTGGACATATCTCGAGACAGGGTTGCCAGATCTTCAATGTTTTGGACTCGTTGGCAAGGTCTTTTGATAACCTATCCAACGATGGGTCGGATGGTGGATCCGGACATAGTTTACATACATTGAAGTGAGATCCAGATATATGTGAAAACACATTTTTATACATAACTTTTGAACTACTTATCGAAACTTCAATCTTTATAAAACTCGATCTATGGGACCCTTAACCAAGTCGAATGCAACAGGTTCGGGTCAAATCGGTTCAGCCAGTGCCGAGAAACATGAGCTAGTTTGTTGGTCACATACATACATACACACACACATACACACACACATACACACAGACATTTGTTCAGTTTTCGATTCTGAGTCGATATGTATACATGAAGGTGGGTCTACGACGTTTTTATACAAAGTTCATTTTTAGAGCAGGATTATAGCCTTACCTCAGTGAGGAAGGCAAAAGAGGTAAAATTACATAAAAAAGGGGTGAAATTTCACTATCAAATGATCACCTACCCAAAAGACAATATGAAATTTTATGTAATATTACATGCAGAAATATGTACCCAATCAATAGGGCAAACCAACTTGATATTTTTTGTAATTTTAAATGACTTTTCTCACAAAGGTGGTGTGCATTCTTTTGCATGCGATTTTACAATCGTTTTTTTTTTTTTGCTTTGTCAATTAACAACCCCGGATAGTGGATGTCCCACCAATAATTAGTGAGTTTACGCGAAATTAACTCTGTTGATGTTTCGCTTTGAACTGGGGGCCCGTGTTTGTTGACGGTTGCAAATATGGAACATCGAACAGCAGAGGTTCGCGAGATTGCAAGTGCACCTCGCCAGTTAATGGTTTTGTTCACGCCAATTATATGATTACTGGAAAGCTAATGTTGCGTAAAAATGCTGAATTTTACGCTCAAATAGCTTCAAAGATTGGCAAAACCAAGTTCAAAAATTGTTTTATGTTAATTAAATTGAAAATGTTTAATTTGAAATCATTACATTTTTTTTTTTGATAACTAACATGCTTTTGTAAAATTAGGAGATAAAATCTTGTTGAACACAAAATTAGAAAAATTGTTTCCCACAAAAGAGCGGTTCACAAGATTGCCTCATTCGATGTAGCCTATGTGTCCTTTATCGTTGTTGGTTGGACATCAGCGTGACAGAAGCAACACAAAAAAACAGCAGCAAATCTGCCTCTCTATCGCACTGTGACATTGAGCTACATTTCATTCTGTTTCATTTGGAAAATTGGAATTTTGTTCGGTGTTCCAGTACACAACTGGCGCATCTTTTGAAAAGGTCGCACCAACTTTTACATTTTTACGGTTGTGTTAACTTTATACAATTATATTTTCAATTTTTCATTTGAACAAAAAACCTCAAATTCTCAATTTTTAAAAAGTACTCAATTCTATTAATTTATAAACTTACCCCCTCCAGCTGAAAAAGGGTGAAGCGAGAAAAAGAGGGGGCCTGACGAAAAAAAAAAGAACGAAAAGAACAGAGACAGTCTGACGACGACGACGACGGCAGTGAAAGCTTTCACTAAAAGCTGAGCTTTGCGGGCCGAGCTATTCTGGGATTTTGCTGCAGAGCAAATTTTTTATGATTGCACACACACGCAATTGTCCTCATAAACGTGGATTGCACGACTGGTGAGTGAGAATCTGTTGTGGTATGAAATTAGGTTTTTAAAAATCTATTTTACGGAATTAGCTAGGTTTTTTTTCTGAAATTATTTTTCAAATTGGATTGCAAAACTTTTTTTAATTTGTTTTATTTGATCTTTGTTTCTGTTTCGATTTGAAAAGCTTGAGTGTTTCTTAATCTTTTGTTTGTTATCTGGAGTTTTTTTTTTTTTGAAAAGTTCCAATAAACGAATTTTTTAGTTTTTGCTTTGTGTGTTTATAATACCCCTGACTCAAGGCGGTTTCAAAACACCCAAAAAGCAAAAACTGGAAATTTGGGTTATTAGACCTTTTCAAAAAAAAAAAAAACTACAGATATAGAAATTTTAAAAACAACAACTTGTGCTGTGCTCAAAACATTATTAGAAGTAAAATTAGATGTAATTTTACCATGATTTTTTTACTTTGTAATTTTGGTGCCTGATCTCGAATCCGATCTCAATTTTTCAATATCTCAAATGAGGTTTTTTGGATTTGCAGCTATACAGCAAAAAAAGCTGAATTTTGGAAGGTTGAAAATTTGGTTGGTTGAAATTGAGTAAATTTACCTTAAAAATGGGTATGTTGATAAGAAAGGAGAATGGGCAAATTTGGTCCAAGGATGTACACTAACGGGACCAACTTTTTTCGAAAGATCTCACCGAGACATGAAAAAAAGTCTTCTGGACCAACTCTCTAAACCCCGGGGTTCAAAAGTTACATGCTGTTGAAGTTTGAGCATTTTGGGTTAAAATGTACAAAAAATCGTATTTTTGCCATGCCATTTCTAAAATCATTTATAAAATCTCTGTTTCATTATGGATTTCGATTTTCTCGACTTCATTCGACGCGTATCAGCAAAAACCATGAGTTCTGATATGTCTTAGCATGATTGAAACATGATTTCTCTTGTTTTTATCTGTTTGAACCGTTTGTGCAAGAGGCATCCCATAGAAACAAGTCGAAACTTCAAGGTTTTGAAACCAGATCCGACCCAGACTGCTTCAGTGAGTATGGAAGGCTTCAGTGCAATGTTGTAACAACTTATTGGGATGGTCTGAGTCATCCGAGAACTCTTTGGAGTTAAGACCGGTGAGTCTACCGCCGTAACAAGCAAGAGGTCGACAGTTTTTGACCCCGGAACATACCCGCATAGCTTCAGTCAGTATGGTAGACTGCTTTGTTAATGTGTTGGGATGTCTTTGGTCATCCTAGGACTCCCTGGAGTTATGATCTGTAGGTCTACAGGGCTGTTACAAGGACTCCCTGGAATGGTCCAGAACATCCCAACATAACAGCAATACAGTCTGCCATACTCACTGAACCTTTGCGGTTATGATGCGCGGTTAAAAATCATCGACCTTTTTCTTGTTACAGTGACCCAAATATCTAAACTCCAGGAACCCAAGGATGACCTAAGACATCCCAACACATTAACAAAGCAGTCTACCATACTGTCTGAAGCTATGCGTGTATGTTCCGGGGTCAAAAATCGTCGACCCCTTGCTTGTTACGGCTGTAGCTCCACAGATCATAACTCCAGGGAGTCCTTGGATGACCCAGGACATCCTAACACATTAGCAAAGCAGTCTACCACACTCACTGAAGCTATGCGGGTATGCTCCGTTGTCAAAAACCGCCGACATCTTGCTTGTTACGGAAGTAGACCCACAGATCTTAACTCCAGGGAGTCCTAGGAGAACCCAGGACACTCCAACACATCAGCATAGTAGTCTACCATACTCACTGAAGCCATGCAAGTATGATCCGTGGTCAAAAACCGCCGACATCTTGCTTGTTACGGCGGTAGACTCACCGGTCTTAACTCCAAGGAGTTCTCGGATGACTCAGACCATCCCAATAAGTTGTTACAACATTGCACTGAAGCCTTCCATACTCACTGAAGCAGTCTGGGTCGGATCCGGTTTCAAAACCTTGAAGTTTCGACTTGTTTCTATGGGATGCCTCTTGCACAAACGGTTCAAACAGATAAAAACAAGAGAAATCATTTTTCAATCATGCTAAGACATATCAGAACTCATAGTTTTTGCTGATACGCGTCGAATGAAGTCAAGAAAATCGAAATCCATAATGAAACAGAGATTTTATGAATGATTTTAGAAATAGCAAAAATACGATTTTTTGTACATTTTAACCCAAAATGCTCAAACTTCAACAACTTGTAACTTTTGAACCCCGGGGTTTAGAGAGTTGGTCCAGAAGACTTTTTTTCCTGTCTCGGCGAGATCTTTCGAAAAAAGTTGGTCCCGTTCGTGTACATCCTTGGACCAGCTCTCATACAAATTTGCCCATTCTCCTTTTAAAAACAATATTTTGTGTTGTGCTCACTGTGTAATTTTGGTGCCTCAATCTCAATTTTTCAATATCTCAAGGCCATTTTTTTACATTCAAGAAATGAGGTTTTCGGATTTGCAGCTAAACAGCAAAAAAGCTGGTTGTAAATGTGGTTGGTTGAAGTTTACCTCTTTTTGAGTAATTTTACCTTAAAAAAGGGGAAAAAATGTGAACCTAACGAAAATTCATCAGAAACTGATGAAAATTTACTTGTTCCGGATGTATTATTACACATTTTGTGACACAAAACCTGTCACCATTCTCGATTAAAAATAACACAGTAAAATAAATCATAGTAATATTACATCTGCACGGATAGAAATCTTGTAAGCATATCCGGTAACTCTATGTTTTTGAATTCGTATACATTGAATTGTTTCCAAAATCGTCAACATTTTTTTACGATTTCAGACAACAATGTTGTCGATTTTGAAAACATTTACAACGAAATCATTTCTTTCTGTGCAATTAAATTACAGTGAATCATTTTTTTGCCAAATAACATGAAATACAAACAATATGTAAAAATTAGCTTTTGCTTGCAAAGCTTGCATAATTTTTAAATTCCTGAAACATTTTTTTTCATTCAATCCACTTAAATTGTGGAGAAATTACATCGAAAAAGAGGTTCTATTCAACCATCACTTTTTGTTACCTTTCAAAATAAAATAAAAAATAACTTTTAATATAAATCCTTGGTTCAAGAGCTCACCCGTTGACGTCAATATCATTATACCAGTTTCATATAAGTCGCAGCCCACGGTATTGATTTTCATTGATCCTAACGCCACGTCCTCACCATGCTGCAGGTTGCCAAGAGCAAGGACAATGCAGCCGGTTAACAAATCTCTGCAAGAGTGTTTTTAGCCATAACATATTCAAAAATATGATATTTTTTTGATGATCAATTTCAGCAAAAAATACTTACAAAATTTTGATGAAACTTGTGAAAGTGTAGAAAAAATATTTTTGTTTGTAAAAAAAATACAATTTCAGCTGCTAGGTGGATAGATATTAGCGATTTTCTTCATTCCCATTGATGAAAGCAAAGTGTTTTTTGTTCACCACCCGACAAATTGATGTCCTTTATTTTGTCCTCAATGAAAGAGCAGAATTGTCCATTTATGGATCCTGATCGAACGGCGCACGGAGCAAAATATCGAGCATTTCTCGGTCAAGGATTTTCCCGGGTGACACTCGACAAACGGGAACCAATAATGCCCCATCGGAGGAGGAGGAAAATCCCAGCAAAAAGAAGTGAATGCGGCGGGTTATGTATTGATCCTTGAGGGGTTCATGTGTGCAATCAGACGGTAAATTGCTGCCAAAAAGCGACTTTTCAATTTACACCAACTGGTGCGCCCTCCCGAAATCAACCCCCACAGAAGGACCCTTTTCCGCAACGATCCGAGACTATCGGTCTGGCCACCGCAAATGGGCTTCTCGGTACTCGAAAACGGAAAAACTTTTCTGGCAAGCGGTGGTGGTTTAACTTTGACATTACTAAGAAAATGGACATGTTGCAGTAAAGGGCCCCCAGTTGGTGGCTGACGATGCTGAAGTGCTGCCAAGTTTTTCAATCGGAGATCGCAAAGTGGCGATGTTTTTCTCCTTGGAAGTTATGAATTGAAATTTAAATAATGCTCCAGAGAAGAAGTTTTGAAGGTTACTTTTTTAAATTATCAATTTTGATTTAAAAAAACAGTATCTTAGCAACTTTGAAGTAAACAACAAATTGAAACTCTAAGAATTTTGTTTTTGGTTGGTTATGTTTTTTTTAGAAAAACAACTCAATTTTTTTGTTGATGTCTGTATACGCTTCAGTTTCATCAAGGTATGATAGATTTGGACTGCCTGAACACGCTCCAATCAACAGAATTGAATTTTAGCGAATTTTCAGCAAACCAATTAAATTGAAAACTGCGAGTATAAATGTTATAGAATCTTCAAGCAAGTATGAAATTCAATGGCTATGAAATGATGCGGTAAGGTTTTTGACATAAAAATACAGAGAAATCTTTGTAAAACTCTTTTAAGCAACTATCCAACTGATTCCATCGAAACATGTTTCATCGTAATCGCTGCCACCGTAATGAAGAAATCCGCAATGTAGGTCACGGGAGGCCCGTTGTACGTGCCAAAGTACCTCGCCGTATGCAAAAGATTCATATTTCCACTTCCGGCCGGGACCAATGACATGGAAAGAGCCATTAGCAAATTGCGTGTGTTATGCTACTTAAGTCGTTGAACGTGGATTTCCTCGCCACTGTCAGGTCCGTTCCCTCACCGGTCCTTGGTCCTTATTCTTGCAAGTAATAGGCCGGCCCCGTACGATATGCCTACTCGTGAACAAAGGTACGGGCGAAAGAAAGTGTGTCGTAGCCGACGTTGTTGTTTCGTACAGGTGAACGAATCCACCCTACAAATCTTCCCCGAGGGAGGCTCTCAATGCTCACCAGGAATCACAACCTCCGTCAACAGTAATGGGAAGCAGTGATGAGAATTTGAACTGAAATTATATTGAATATTTGATAAACTTTACAAAGTAAAATCATCATAAAAGCTTGTTTACAAAAATGTGTAAACAACGTGTAGCTAAAAAAAAAGTTGCAAACAAAAATCGAACCGAAGCTCTTTGATTTTTATTCTTTATCTCTACCGTAACACTACAAACAATAAGTGACAGCGTCGCTTCGCATGGAGATGGTTATTTTGGTGGATCGCGTACTGGATTTCGTCATGTTTATGCAATGATTTTCTAAGTCCAAGTTGTCTTGGAAATGATAATTGAGGATTAGGTTTTACGCCGACTCGGTTTTGAGGTTAGAAATTTGACAGCTTGGCTGCACTGTTTACATTTTTTGCACGTGTGTCTCTTTAAAAATGTGTGTGCGTGTGCGCTCGTGACGTCACGCTGTAAAACCTAATAGAAACCATTCCTCCCGAAGATTCTTAACACCATGACAGCCGTCAATTTCTGGCCGCTCCCATTTACACAGCATAAGGGATTTGAAAGAAGGGAATTGTTGATGCTCGACTTTTACAACGGGGTAAGAGAAAATCTCCACGGTATCCTCAAGTAAGCTTCGCTTGGAGTTGGACAGTTTTTGGAAAGGTGACATTTGGGCATTGGATGCCCGAGGCCTATTTTTGTTGACGTTATCAATTGTTCAGGTAGACGTTTTAATTTTGAAAATTACTTTTCCAAAGTTATGTTGACCTTATTTCAGTGAAAATGAGTAGTTTGATTCAAGATATTTACATCCCTGAATGCTTTCCCCAATGAAGAAAACTCTCAAACAAGTCCTTGCCCATGTTCAACGCTGATTAAACTTTTATCAACGACAAAGGCGGCTCACCAAGTTTTTTCCTCTCATTTCCCAAGCCTCTGTGAACCTGCTACAGGTAATCCGCACCACGGGGAGCGGAACGTTGGATTATAATTCATAGCTATTACACCACGTTACCGCGTATGCAGGACGAGAGTTCGTCACAAGCGTTCCGTAATAATCGATGAAAACCTACAAGTTTTGCCCTCTCAAGTCCTTTTTTCACACTCTTTTCGCGTTTGCATGTATGTGTCATGGTTGTGCGTTTTACGGATGACGTGAAGCCCTCCCGCTGGGATAAGACCGTGGTCAACCTGCCAACGATCGGACTGACGAGGGTTTGTTCCATGTTACTTTGAAGTGAGAGGTGTGTCCCTTTTTTCCGGCATGGAAACTGAGGAAAAGTGTAAAGTTTCCGCAGTGAACTGATCACCGCCCAATTAAGGGGGGGATATGTTGCGAAAAGTGAAGGAAGGAAAAAGTTTCGTTACAAGCGATCTGTTACTGACAAGTTAAGACTGTCAGAAAGATGACGTGATTATACACCCACATGAAAGAATTGCTGCAGAAATGGCCATCCTTGCCCTGGTACATCAAATGAAAGATTATCTGTCAAAATATGCATGAAACGCGCTCAATACATTTGCCTCAATGTAATCATGTAGATTTCTGTAAATTTCGGACTTTCCTCAGTTACCAAGTTAATTCAATTTCAATTCGGTTGCAGCGTTTGAATAGGAATTCGTATACGAATCGAATTGAATTCCGTTTCAGAATTCGAATTAAGTTGACTGGGGTCTGGTATTTCCTAAAAAGTATTCACGGTGTGTTTTCAAAAAAGTAAAACTGCATCGAGAAATTTACAGACCTTTCTGGTTACAAAAGTGATACAGCAATTTGTGAACTCTACAATTCAAAATTACAAGAATTTGTATGCTTAGAAGACGCGTACCGTAAAACAAAATTTGCAATTCATTTTTCATTGTTCCCTCCCCCAATTTGAATATTTGTCACTCTCAATTTTGTTTATTTTTTCAAGAGAGCCTACCTCTTGAGTACGCCGCTTTTTGTTCCCTGCCACTGGAGACTGCTTTTCAATCTCGAGAAGAAGAAAAAACCTCGAGAGGGGACCAAAACCTCGCCGTTCTACCGAACGCGACCTTTTTCCCGTCGAATACCCCGCACACAGCAGGCCGGGGGCCCACGGGACTGACAAGAGCATTTCCCAACCATTGCCATGGCGACCGAAGGAAAAACAAACTTTGCCCCCTCGAAACAAGTGAAAAAAATGCAACCAAAGACACCTGCCGCTCGATCATTTTTCCTTCGGTTTTTGTTTTCAGAGCAAATATTTAATTTTTCCCGGGCGGCGATGACTTTCCACGTGCACACGCACACATGCCAGCATTCCTCACTCCAAACTCCAAACAAACTTGTTCATCTCAGAAGCACCAAGTGTGACAGTGGCGCAGAGAGAAGCTACAGTGAACTCCGGCGAAAATTCTCGCACCCAGCGTAACCGATGGGGCGGAATTAATTATGCTCGGGAACCAGAACCAACATGAAACACAGTTCGCACCGCGTTGCTGTCACTTTTTCGAGCACAACCAGGGAAGTCCGCCGTGCGGGAATCCCTCGGGCATTACGGAGTTTATTCTGTGTTGTGACGTTATATCACTAAAATGATATAACTTCAAGGAAAATTTCTGAAATTTTATAACAGTGCTTTCGCAAACTGTTTGACGTAAAGTCACTGAAACGTTATAGCCAAAATTTACGCGAATGAAATGCCCGAACCGGCAGCGGGACAGGCCGGGACGCCAACGGGCACACTCGGTATGTTCTATAGGGAAGGCTGGCCAGTATTGACCTGGGTGCTGAAAAGACAGAATGCGTAACGTGATTTTCGAAAGCTCCCCACTGCTCCCCACTAATACAACTGCACTACAGCTGTAAACATAAACAAAGTAGACGGCTATGTTCAAGCTCAAGCGTGACATATTTTTTGCTGCTGAAGTGAATTATTATGAAACATTTTGGATCTGTTGATGTTGAAGTTTTCGATGAAAAATTAAGTGCTTCGCACTTTTTTCTTCGTAGACTAAACGATGGGAGGCCAAAAGAGGCCTTTTTGTTTTCCACGTGATGAAAAATTGTGTCAAAAGTGGGTGGAATTTCGTGAATCAGAAGAGCAACCGAATGGAAGTTCCGAGATTATGTATCTTTGACGTGTAGTGATAATATCGGAGTAAGATTATCCAATATTATTTGGAAAGTACTATTCATAGTTATTGATAATTCGCTAACATTTTAAAAAGCGTCATAAACATAGGTTTTGCGTGAGACATAGCGATTATAAAATTTTAGCGACGAATTATGCCAATCTCGATTTCAACCCTCTTTTTAAGATGTTTTGACTTCGAATACCTCAATAGCCATCGATTTTTTTTTTATTCCTGACTAAATAAATTATAGATCGATCACAATACTTGCCACTTCTTGGTATAATTATGCGAACAGTAAATTGGTTCCGCTTTGACAGTTCTAAATTGAGGCCGCTTTGCGGACAACTATTCGGCACCCAGGTATTGACAATTTTAATGAGAGATTTCTGATCAATTTTTATTTTTTTTATAACCCCATTCTAAAATTTAAAATGAAATCCAAAAAGAACATTGAATCAATTACGAAAAAATAGGCACACAGAAAAAAATGCAGATTTTTTACCAACTTCAGAAAATTTGCTATAAAATTGTCTAAGTTAAAACATGAAACATTTGTTTAATTTTCCGATCTGTTCGGAAATAATATTTTGAAATTGTTAAAATCTAGACTAACATTTCAAAAGGGCGTAATATTGAATGCTTGGCCCATTTGAAATGTTAGTCTTGATTCAAAAATTAAAAAAAATGTTTTTGAAAAGATCGGGAAATTTCAAAAATGTTTCATGTTTTAACATTGAAAATCGGACTATTAGTTGGCAAGAAATATCATATTTCAGCACATATTTTGAAATGCATCTTTTAAAAACACTGAATCTTTTTCCAGAAGCAAGATAGGACCATACCTTCTTGGGGAAAGATTTAGAGGACATTCAGTACTACACTTCTACGGTGTTAGTTTTTAAATTGAGTTGAAATAGGAAATTGTAACAATCAAAATGTAAAAAAGGGGTTTCCCATACAAATTTGAATCGCTTTGCGGAATGCCGGATTAAATCCAATCGCTCCCAAATCTTCACTGAAAAAAATAAAAGTACCAAATTCCTAAATTCTAGGAATTTTGGCTCCTTTCCTTATTAAGTAATCCAAAACACCCTATTACTAAATAAGGAAAAGATGCAAAATTTCTAGAATAAAGGAATTTGGTACTATTTTTTATTTCAGAGTTTTGGGGTTGTTTGGGGTCCCAAATGGAACCAAAAAAATGCCTGTTCTGATTGAATTAGTCCATTTTGAAATTTTCCCATGCAACTTCAAGCCACCCTAATGCATAGGTCATTGCTGAAATATAAAAGTTATCGCAGCTTTAGTGAAAAAAGTAGATTTTTTTTTCCGTTTTCGTCTTTTTCTGTTTCTGTGCACGGCACGCCGAAAAACCCAGTTTTAAATTTCAAAAAATCATATCTCAAAATCCTTTAAATGAATTCCTCCCATTTTTGAGTAAGTTACGTAAATTTGTCCAAGAAATCAGATAACATCTTTTTGAACATAGGCTCTTTGGTCCACACTCTGTCAAAATGGCATTTTTTTGTTTCATTTGGCCTTTCCAAATGTTAGGTTAGATTTTTCGGTCCATGAACTTTTTTTCCTAGAAAGACCAACAAATCACTTTTCAATTGCGTGTAAGACAACTAAAATCGGTTGAAATGGGGTGAAGTTACGGGCCTTATTATTTTGGTCAAGGAACCAAAAAAAAAATAGTAAGATCGGAGAACTGTTTTTTCGGTTTTGACTCTTTTCTAATGGAATTGCTGTAGATACGGATACGGATTTTCGTATATTCACTTTTGTATAGATAATCTTCCATTTTGCATTTGTATGTAGAAACTAATTTGTATGGAGAAACTTATGATGTAGTATGGCGGCATATTTGGACATAAGGAAGCGATTGTCAAAGATTCGGCCAAATTAAAAAAGAGAGAATTGCTTCGGTAAAATTATGGAAATTTCCAAGTCGCGTGATTTTTTGCTGCTTAGTTGTTAAAATTTCGGCAGAATTTGCTATCGAAAAATAAATAAATTAAAATTGAAATTTTTTGCAACAGTTTCAGAAAATTTCGAAGGAAAAAAATAGTTTTAGAATCTTTTTCATATACGATTACAATGAAGTGCGTTAAGCTTGAATATGAACCCAAAAATGCTCCATAATTGTCCGAAAATTTAGGCTTTTTTTTTACTTTTTTTTATTTTTCGATATTATGACTTAGGATAATCGAAACTTTGGATAATCAAATCTGAACTGTATTCTCAAATAACAAAAACTAGTGACTGCTCTCCCCTATAATCGCGGTTCTATGACTCGCGTGAACTATGCTTTGCCAGTCGCGCTCGGTAGTCCAAGTTTATGCATTTTTAAGCTGGGTTTGTACGTCTGACAGATACATAGACAAACCAACACATGTTTGTCCACGTCCATGAGCGGGGGTGAAGGTACTGGGCAGAAGCAGCTGTTATAGGGGACGGGACGTACTATGCTCGCGCGCTTGATTCTTCACTATACTTTCCGGAACATCGTCGAGGGCCGGGGGGGACCCAACGACGAGCATAAACTATGATCCGCCAGGGACTCGGCTCTTAGTTGGGTCAATAAAGAGAGCGAATGGGGGGGAAATGCCACCATACAGTTGGAAGTGTTTCCAAGGGAGAAGTGTGCATCATAAAGTTTATCATTATATATTTACCAGGGCAGAGATAGCGCCGCCAAGGTGGAGGAAATTAATTATTCTTTTTGAAAGTGGGATGTCTAATCTGATTGATCTCTTGAAGCTGCATGTGTATCATCCGACTCGGAATCAAATATTCATGATGTTTACCGAGCACGAAATGGTGCAGTCAAGTGGCTCTGCTGGGGTGTTTTCTTGCTAAGAACTTCTTCAAGTGCGACAGGTGTGGCAGTTGAAGGCTGTTGAAATATGCATGAAAAGGACATGCGAAGCCAAGTGATATGAAAGGATTTATCATTTAATAATTTAATTTTAACTAGGGGAACTATACCCTTTTTCAGCCTATTTCTATTATCGGCCTATCAGCACTTTGTTCATGAATTACGGCTTTCTAAAAGTGTTTTTGACTGTTCCAAAGTTATAAATAGCTCGAATTAAAGTGAGCAAGCAACTCTCCATTGTTGAAATATCTGTAAATGTTGATTTAATAGCGGAAAACGGCAAAGTGATGAGAATTGGTCGAACGGCTTAGAGTGATTAAAATGGGCATATTTCCCCTAATCTAATCAAATGAGATGAAAGGTTTTAAAATAGATATTCATGATTTGGGTCTTCCTCGCCCATGATCATATTGGACGCCATTTTGGATCAAACGATCTTAGGTCATCATGGACGATTGTAACACTAAATTAGCGGTAGGCACTTTGTATTGGTCAAAAGGCTCGATTTAATGTAATATATCCATACAAAACCTGGCCTGTTATACGGTTTGTCCATAGACACAAGGATGGCATGCCTTGACTGTAATTCATCATAATAAACCAGTAAAGGTAGCATCCTAAAATCAGTATGATTTGCTGCAACTATTCTTCAAGTAACTCCGAGTTTATTGTATCGTCACAGTGTTTCCGTGTATCTCAGATTGACCTCGAATTTGCCTCCGCAACTAGCGCATAACCAGACAACAAAACAAACTGTAAATTACTTTACCTTTGACTTGACAGCTCAATTCATCTCCAGGTCTCTTCTATTTTAGTTTAACTCGTCCGCTCCGTTTCTCGCACTTATTCTGAACACCCCGTCAACCGTTCGTTCAGAGCGCTTTTCTCTCGCGACTACCCGTCGTCCCTCTGATAACGGTCTTCCGGTGTCGTTTCACTGACTGTAGGATGCCCGATAAATTGAGTTTACAGCTCCGTATCTCCGGCAGTCCCGGAAATGCCAGGCAAATGGGTCAGTTTCAGGTCGCAAGACGACCCAGAATCCTTCAATTAATAAAATTATGCGGTGTAGCAGGAGATCTGCTCAATATCCGGTCACATTGGCGGCTGGTCGTGCTGAACAAGCGGACCTTGACGGATTGCAAGGATCTACACAACACCACCGACACACCTCCACTTTCCTCGTGCAGACACGCAATGGACAGACAGACAAGGAGACAAGTCAGTCGGTGACGGCCAGGACCTGCCGCCGTGAAGGTGCACCACAAACACACACCATCAAACACCAGGACGACACCGACGGCGAACCGAAGGGAAAATCACTCAGACACTCTCAGTTATGTATACGGAGCCACCACGGTGAGTTAATACAATTTTCCCGAACTAGACGATTTTCCTGTGTGCTTTTCAGACTGCAGACTACAACAATCTCAGTATTTTTAGCCTTCCCGGATGTGCCAAATTCAATTCCCTGGAGTGGCCACTAAAACAATCACTACCCAGCAAATGTGGTCAAGCTTCCTGTCCGGAGTACAATACCATAACACAAACCAGCGGAATCGATAAACTTAATTTTAGCCTGTTTGTATTTCCGCAAACTCTCTAAAAACACAAGCCAGCACAAACAAAAAACAAGAACTTCACTCAATCTCAACGCTCGGCACTGTTTTGAAAACACTTGACCCTCTCCACCCCCGCTTTGCAGGCCAGCCTGTTCTGGCCGGAAGTAGGACGAAGACACTACACTACAAGAGGGACTCGACGTGTGTCCGGATACGTTCAAAGCTGCGACCCAACTGAACGCAACGGCTGGCCAGACGAACTGTCTGTGGACATTGCTGGGCTGAGCGCACACATGGATACCACATGCAGTCCAGAGTACCATGCTCTCTCGTGAGTGCTTACTGGTTTAGTATGGGTTTAGTTGGTTTGATTAGGTGAGTGATTATGCGCGGTGCAGTGAGTGTCGGTGGAACTAACTGTGGGCTGAAGTGATGGAAACAATAATCATCGCTATCTCAATATTTCTCCATCTATCGAATCTAAAGGTTTTTCTTTAAAATTTTCAATAAAAATAAAAAAAACCCCTGACTCAAGGCGGCTTCAAAAACACCCCCTCCTCGATGATTCCTTGAAGTTTATGTGCTTCAGAAATCCTTAACTTATACGTTGAAAAAACAAGCCTTTTACAATGGGTAATTCTCTACCAACTCACACGAAATCGGGAAAAGTTGCCCCGACCCCTCTTCGATTTGCGTGAAACGAAACACGAATCCGAGGTCCGTTTTTTGATATCTCGTGACGGAGGGGCGGTACGACCCCTTCCATTTTTGAACATGTTAAAAAAGAGGTGTTTTTCAATAATTTGCAGCCTGAAACGGTGATGAGATAGAAATTTGGTGTCAAAGGGACTTTTGTGTAAAATTAGACGCCCGATTTGATGGCGTACTCAGAATTCCGAATAGACGTATTTTTCATCGAAGAAAACACTGAAAAAGTTTTAAAAATTCTCCCATTTTCCGTTACTCGACTTTAAAAAATTTTGGAACATGTCATTTTATGGGAAATTTAATGTACTTTTCGAATCTACATTGTCCCAGAAGGGTCATTTTTTCATTTAGAACAAAATTTTTCATTTTAAAATTTCGTGTTTTTCTAACTTTGCAGGGTTATTTTTTAAAGTGTAACAATGTTCTACAAAGTTGTAGAGCAGACAATTACAAAAATTTTGATAGATAGACATAAGGGGATTGCTTATAAACATCACGAGTTATCGCGATTTTACGAAAAAAAGTTTTGAAAAAGTTGGTCGTCATCGATCATGGCCATTCATGGTCACCCGCGACAGACACGGACGACGAAACAAAGAGAAACGCAAAAAGTAACTTTTTCAAAACTTTTTTTCGTAAAATCGCGATAACTCGTGATGTTTATAAGCAAACCCCTTATGTCTACATATCAAAATTTTTGTAATTGTCTGCTTTACAACTTTGTAGAACATTGTTACACTCTAAAAAATAACCCTGCAAAGTTAGAAAAGGCTGCAAATTGTAGAAAAACACCTCTTTTTTCGCATGTTCAAAAATGGAAGGGGTCGTACCGCCCCTCCGTCACGAGATATCAAAAAACGGACCTCGGTTTCGTGATCAGGGACAAAAGTTACCCCTTAGGACAAAGTTTCACGCAAATCGAAGAGGGGTCGGGGCAACTTTTCCCGATTTCGTGTGAGTTGGTAGAGAATTACCCTTAGGTAAAATTGAATTACCATTTTATGGAAATTAGGGGTTTGGATTGAAAACCGATTGAAAACGACTTGATTTCCAATTAGTGCTTGCGGCCTTTTGAAAACTATCATGAGAAATAATAATTTTAACAAAAAACCTTTGCCAAATACATGCATTTAAAAAGTATTTTGTATTTTTAGATTTAATAAAAACCTTTTATTTTGATGTAAAAACTCTCCGAGAAAATTCCGTTTGTTTTCGGGAGGAAACCGATCTGGTAAAACAAATAAGTTTAAAATTAATTTAAATAAAAATAAAATTCTAATAAAAATGAAGGGAAAAAAACCAACCAAGTATAAATAACATAACATCAATATCCAAACTTCACTGCCGCGTCCGACCAGAGCCAATTCTCGGCTTATCAACAGCACCACACACGCGGCATGTGTTCGCGGACATGTTCACTGAAGCACGAACACACCAGCAAGGCTGTGCTGTGAAGAATGTGAACAACGAAGCCGGCCCCAGTCAATGATTGCGCCGCGAGATTGTTCTATTCTTTTCCACTTTATTCTGCCCAGACGCAGCAGCGGCACACAGTCAAAGGGAAAACGCACTCCTCAAAATGATGAAAATTTATCGCTGTGTGACGTGACGAGCGGGAGAGCGCGTCTAGAAAATGCGATACTGCAGACATCGTGTCAGGTTCGGCATTTTGATGATCTCCCGGAGATTTTGTCTCGTAAAAGGCTGGGTGAGGACGACGAGTCGTGATTAGAGCATTTTGTTGAGCAAAGCTAGTCATTACGGTGATTTTGTATTGGTGAGTGAGTTCCGGATTTTCACTCATTTTCCTTCCCACACACATATACAACAACAGCTGTTGGGAAAATGTGCGCAGCTGCTACACAACACACACACCCATTCGGAAAGGGAACTCAGTAGAAAACAGCGAATAACGAAAGCAAAACAAGAAGGAGTGAAAAGTGAGTCCGAGTGGAAAATGCAGTTAAGGGTGATAATGGAAAACCGACGAACGTCGGGAAAACCGTTTATATTGTGCGGGTGGGTAACTGGAATTAATTGTATTAATTTTGATATTGATTGAAACGGCTTACAAAAAGAACTTTGAGTTATACTTGACATCGTTCCAACATTTGAAAAAAGTTGCTTTATGTTAGTTAAGCAGTTGCTTAACTTAGTTAAGCATTTGCTGTCTTAACTGAACACTTAAAAAAATTAAACGGTTTAAACATTAAAACTAAATAATAAGAAAGGCAAAACGCAAATTTCAAGTAAAAAGTATTACAAAATGCTCTATACATTATTACAGTAATACTACTACCGGAAAATTGCAAATTATCAATTAATTATGTTTTTTTTCTAAGGTTTAATGCTAGTACAAACATTTTCAAAAGTTTCTGGAACACCGCCCCCTTCAAAATCGGCCTACAAAAACAGGGGGCAAAAAAATATGTTTTTAAAATTTCAAAAAATATATGTGAGTTCAGTTGAAATCTATTTAAAATGTATTCCACTGAGTTTATTCAAAAATCTTTAAAAATTTTGAAAATTTTCGATGAACAGTACCGCAAAAAGTTTTTTGCTAATATTTTTGGTTGCGTCAATTTTTTTTTTGGTTGCGTTAAATCTATTGATTGCAAAACAACTGAAATAGTGTAAATGCATTTTGAAACACTTTTTCCATTCATATGTTGAAACTATGACTTTAATAATAAATAAAGCCGTTGCAAATATTTTTTCATAGCCTATGTCACCCCCCCCCCCCCTCCCTTCAAAACCGGTTCGAAAAATCAGGGGGCAACAAAATATTTTTTCAAAGAACTTCTAAATTTTAAAGAAAATAGAAGTCTAACGAACTGAAAACAATTAGAAATGCACTTTCCTGCGTTTAATATCATATTTGGCATGTCTGGGATCGATCAAAAATATTTTCAATTTTTATGGAATTTCAATGTACTGCACCGCAAAAAGTTTCTTTTTCGGCGAAAAAAATCTCTTCAATACTTGGATATTTTGAAAACTAATGATTGCAAAACAACTAGGCAGGTGTAAAATGCACTTTAAATCACTTTTTTTATTGAAATGTTGGACCATGCCTTGTTATTTAATTTGTTTTATTTTTTTATTTTTTCCCCCGCCCCTTTGGGCTGTTTATGAAATATTAAATAAATAAATTGAATGCCTGAATTTAAAAAGATACTCTTGAGATCGAATTATACACATCATAACAACATTCTTCATGTTTGAATTAAATTCCTATAATTTCTATATTGATATTTCTAAACTGAAAAATGGTGCAAGAAAAAAAATTATCCATTTCGTAAAATTGTGAAATTTATGAAAAAACTTGGATTGTTGCCTAAAAACGTACAAAAAGACACTACATTTAGATTTCTTTCAATTTTAACTGTGTTTACTTGAATTTGATGTGTTTTTTCTCTATTTCCTATTTATTTGAAATAAATAAGGCCGTTGCAAATATTTTTTGAAGTTTATTTTCCTCGACTCTGACCAAAGTCGAGGGGGGGGCAAAAAAAATAAAAATTAAATTTGCGAGCCACGGTTTTAACATTTGTATGCAAAAAGTGTTTAAAAATGCTTTATACACCTGTCCAGTTGTTTTGCAATCATTAGTTTCCAAAATACCGTAAACTGGGGTGATTTTGATAGCCCGGGGTGACTTTGATAGGTTTTTCAAATGCCCGTCAAATTAATATCTAAACATTATTGAGAATTTTGAGTATATAATCGTTAAGGGATAGCTTATTATCGAACATACAGTCGACTCTCTGGTTGTCAATATCCAAGAAACCGTCGAGGAAGAGAATCATCAGTTTACAGAACGATGCAAAATGAAGATTCGATTGAAAATATTTTTTTCTTGATACCCAGCTATGGGAGAGAATCATGGCAACGTCCATCAAACAAAAACAAATTAATGTCAAACACCCTTCAAGGCTTCGTTTCGCCAAGAAAAATGTCTTTGCAAGCCATGAGAAAGTGAAATAATTGACAACCGGAAGAGATTTTTAAAGCAAACAGAATCCAAGGGACCGTCGAGGAAGAGATCCTTCAAGCAAGGGAAAATATCGAGGAATGAACATAATTGAAGTATGCAGATTGAAGGGACTGAAGAATTCATCGATGGATGGAGAATTATTGATATCGAGAAGATCGACAGCCAGAGAGTCGACTGTATATGCAAAAATGTAACTGTTACATTGGATATATCAAAATTAGTGGCCAAATCAAATTTCTATCAATGTCACCCCGGGCTATCAAAGTCACCCCAGTTTACGGTACCTAAGAATTGACGAAAATTTATTTTTTTGCCAAAAATAAAGTTTTTGCGGTGCTGTACATTGGAATTTCTTAAAAATTCGAAATATTTTAAATCCAGCCCAAACATGCTAAATATGATTATCAATGCAGAAAAATACGTTCTAGATTGATTTGACTTTGAAAATGAAATATTGGATATTGGACAGACAAGTCGAACAACTTTTTCATCAAATTAACATAGATCCGACCACTAAAAAGTGCATAAATAACACATAAGTGCATATAACTTTTGATAGGGTAGTCAGATCTTAAATCTTTGGAACTCGTTAAAAAGGTCTTTCGAATATATTTTTAAAAATGTATGACATAGGGGAAATTCTCGTATGTTTGGCAGGTCAAGCACTCGCTCCTAACTCCATCCAATTTGCTGATTTTCACTATTTAAACAACTAATTTTGCAAAACTTTTGATAGAAACTTGCTTGCTCACTTCTTATTGAGCTATTTATCACTCAATTTCAGTTAAAAATGCTTTTAATTAGCTTTAATTGAATGTCAAAGTTCTGACCTGCCAACATTAGAGGCACGCTGAAATTAGATGCTGTTCCCCTATGTCATATGAAGGGGTTTCTTACAAAAACCACCCCAAGACGGATCAAATGAGACCAAAACGGTTCAAATCGGTTCAGCCAGTGCCGAGATAATCCAGTGCAATTTTTTTATCAACATCCCACCACACACACATACATTTGCTCAGAATTACATGAAGGTGGGTCTAGGAGGTCAAATTAAGAATTTCGTTTTTCGAGTGATTTTATAGCCTTTCCTCAGTAAGGTGAGGAAGGCAAAAATGAGTTCGCGTAAACGTGAACAGAGCTCATTCCACCGGGAACCAGGAAGACCACTGTTCAACTTTTATAGTGCATTGCATTTTTTCTCGCAATAGATATTGGCAATTCGCTCAACAGCGAACAATTTGATTTTTTTTCTTATGACTTCAAACAGTGGAAACTTTTCCCTGCTGACCTTCACTCACTTTCTACAACGCATCCCAGACATCAAGCACTGTGCTCACCCCCATGTTACTCGAACCCCACGTTGATTCACCCTCCAGATTAGTGCTGATTAAGGTGCTATTACCCGCTGTGACCTGTACCATTAATTAAATCTCTACAATATGCCTGTAGGCTGTAGGCCCAGTCTCAACAACCACTACAACCTCAACTCCTGAAAATAACGAAACTGATACCGAACCGAACCTGATCTTTTACACGACAGTCGTGTCTTCCCGTTCTACTACTATAGGTATCGTTTTTCTCACAGTCGAACAGACTTGACTTAGTTGCTTGAGCTTAGAACGGTTGCGGCTCCCGACGCGCGTTAGTTGCAATTTTTATCCCGCCCGGTTCGGTTTGACATTCTGTGCGCCACAGATCAATTGGACTAAGTGCAGCGTTAAGCGTGTTAAGTGTTGTGATTAATAGTATTGGGTGTGACTTGGGCTACTGCATTGCTGTATAATTTAGTGAAAACTAAGTGGCTTGTGCGACCCCATGTGAAGCTGTTCAACTTCAGCAGCAATGAAGGTGCTTAATTAAGACGTTTAAGTGATGATTGAAACTTTATGTTCGTTGGAATGATTGATGATTTACTTAAAAATGATTTGTCACCGGAAATGCGATGCATAAATGAAGATGTCGGGGAAAAATGTTTTTTAGTGGGTAGAAAATATTTCTAAGCAATATACACTTGATGCGAGCTGCTTATAGAAGCTAAATGTAAATTATTTGTCTCTTGTAAAAACAGGTTTCCATTTTATATTCCAGAACAAAGTGCGAACTAGTGCATCCAAAACCGGAACTGTGAACACATTTTAGTCTCTTAGTAGGCAGTATCCATTTCATTCCTTAAACTTTCCACTGCTTGAAATCAAGCTTTTCATTACAACTTTGTTCGTTTTCATGTAGAAAAACGTGCTTTCAAGAAGTATCATGCATGTTTCGATTAAATCACATACCAAGCACATTTTAGCTGATAAACAGCTTAGTAATTAAAGTGATGAGGTCCAATAATAGCATGCTTTATGGTGGAACTGTTGACAAGTAAAACGAAGAATTGTGCTACACAAATATGTTGTAAATTTCCATGGTTTTAACTTAGCATCACACACTAAAAAATGCAATATTTTTGCCAACACATTTGTAGTCATCATCGATCGCTTGATCACCGGAATTGCATAATTGACGTATAACCTGTTTGAGATTGTAACGCCTTCCCAGACTATAACAAATTTATTAATCGAAACGTCTCAGGTGTGATTTAATAACACGAAGAATTTTTATTTAAGTGCTGTTTGTTTTCATTTTTTCAACCGATTTCTTTTCAATAAAACTAATTAATTATTAAGTTATTTTGATTCCACTTTTTTTTTTAAATCCAACTCAAGCTTCTCATCGTAACCTTCCTCCTGGTCACCACAGCGTCTAAATCACTGCAGAAAACATCTCCCTGTCCAACCGTATTCAGCTATGACGAAAAGGAGGACACCTCGGAGACCTGGTACGGCACGCTGCGCCTCAAGACCAACGTCCCGCTGCATGGGATCTTCATCGACGTGATCTTCGACGGACAGGTGTTCGTTTTTGGGGTCGGTTGATCTGTAAGTGTCCTAGATTCGTTCAACTAAAATGAAATTTAATTTTAAGGCCTACTTCAAAGACGTAACGACCAAGGACAACCTTCGCTTTCACATCGAGGACAAAACGTACCGCTTGAACGCTGGAGAAACGTTGATTCTAAAGTTTTACGTGAAGCATTCGGACTACGGAAGAATTCCGCTTCTGCGACAGGTTCGTTTCAACGGACAAAACGTTTGTGTCGATGTTTCAACGCCGAAACCTCCGACGGAACGAACCGCGAAACCGGTTGTGGTCAGTCTCCAGGATCATCCCATCGTGTATCCGGAGTACTCGTCGCAACGCGAGACGCGACCAGCAGTGTAAGGCGTTGTCGATGGTTAATTTGTGATGATGTAACCAACGTGTTTAACAACTTTCAGCAGTGATAACACGCATGACTCGAATGCCCATTCCGTGCAACCCATTAACTATGTTGTCCATGCTAACACTAACATTCCCACCACAACTGTGAAGCCTAATCTGACCATAGATAGTCCGTATAACCGCGTAGATACCTTGAACGTGGAATCGAGGTACTGTTCACGCTTTAGAAGACTCACAACCTTAAACAACACAATTTCCACAGATTTTCAGAACCATCGAATACTTCCAACGAACACTCCAGCAACCGAAAGCGACCTGCTGCAGATCATCACGATCCCATACAAGATCCCACGATTTGGAAGAAACCTAGCAGTGGTAGCTCGTCAACGGAAACTTCAACCGCTAGAACGATCCGTCAGCCGAATCCAAGCTACGAAAGCTCCAACCAGAACGTCAACTATGCCAATGTTAGAACTCCAGCACCCGCGGGAAGCCGAGAAGGTGCATACCGAACGACAACCGACGCGTACTACGGAGGTGATTACACGCAGCAGCCGGCTAGGACTACGACGAAGAAATCGGGTTATTTCCAGGGTGATTACGCTTTCATTCAGAACGTCGAAACCTCGGTAGGAAGAACGATCTTAAACAGGTTGGTCATCACTGAAACTATTCTATTCCAGACCCACTACATCAACTCGTACGACGAGGACATCTGCGGTACGGTGGTACCGAAAGCCAACCCGCTGGTAACCCACGGAGCACCGGCCCAAAATGCGCAATTCCCGTGGCACGGAGCCCTGTACAGATCGTCGGTGACCGAGCTACGGTACCTGTGCGGATCAACGCTGATTTCCGCGCGTTACGCCCTCACGGCAGCGCACTGTGTTGCGCTGGAGAAGAGCCTGAAACCGGTCGAGTCCGACAGCTTGCTTCTTTACCTCGGAAAGACCAACCTGAAGAAGTGGACCGGTCCCGAGCAGGACGCCAAGCTCGAGCGTATCATCATCCATCCGGACTACAACTACGAGCGGTTCTTCGCCGATATTGCGCTGCTACGGCTGAAGGACGACGTCAAGTTCAACCACTTTGTGCGGCCCGCTTGCCTGTGGAACTTTGACGAGGATTACAAGGTGATGATCAACAAGGTGGGATTCGTGCCCGGTTGGGGCTACACCGAGCGCGGTCTGGTCAGCGAGGAGCTGTCCTTTGCCCAGATGCCGGTGGTGGCGCACGAGACGTGCATCTGGTCCAACCGGGACTTCTTCAGCAAGGTCACCTCGAATACGTCGTTTTGTGCCGGCTTCCGGAATGGAACGTCGGTGTGCAACGGAGACAGCGGCGGCGGAATGGTCTTCAAGCAGAGCAACAAGTGGTACCTTCGTGGGATTGTTTCGGTGAGCGCAGCTCTGCAGAACCACGTGAGCTGTGATCCGAACCACTTTGCCGTGTTCACCGATGTGGCCAAGTTCTTGAGGTGGATCAGGAGTTACATGTGAAGCATTTAGGTTAAAACTTAGTTCCATAAGTATCAATTACAATAAAACCACATTAAGCCTGACTTTTGGGTTATCAACAGTCGTGTGATGGTCACGATTCTTCCATGCTCGCTACTCCTCCACTTGCAAAGCACGCTGTCCATGCCGTAAATTATTATTTACATGCAGAATCGTTATCGCTGTTATTAATTCCCAACCATTTAGCACGTCATTAATTTACTGCTACTGGCTCATCAATTTCGCAGACGCTTCTTCGAATCCTTATCGGTAGACTCTCGCTCTCGCGCACGATCATCCGCGATCACTCTCATTTCTCGACCAGACTTTGACTGCAGCGGATGCTGAACAAGGACTCCGCAGTGCCGTTCAGCTCAAGTTACCTCGCAAAATGCAACTCAGAACAACGCATCGCTGGGTAAGTTCCGTCCCGTACCGTTACGCAATCGTTTCAAAGATGTTCCGGATCTTGCAGCGACATCCTGCGTTAATTCAATTTACCACGCTGGGGCTGCTACTATTGCTGATTGTACAATCACATGGTGGCGCCTGGCGCCAAGTCCGCGGTGATGAGTCCGCCACCAGCGGCGGTGGCGACGTCAGCTGTAGTGACCTTTTCACACTGGACGCAGAGCGGTACTACCAGAAGCGGTACGAGGGAACGCTGCTGGTGACCAGTCCCGTTACGGTGAAGGATATCGAGCTGCAGCTGCGATTCGATCGCGACGTAGACCTGTTGGTGGTAAGTTCAGCGCGCGTATCGCGTGTTTTCATCGCGTTGTTTACAGCATCTTGCTGTTATTTGAGTACGTTATATGTGTGATGCAAGCTGCATCACTGCATATTGATTAGTCTCACTCACTGATTACTCAGAATTCGTTAAAGCCTAATGGTATTCGGGAATTCCCCAAGGAGATATCGAGTAATGTAATTGCCCGTTACTTGCAGAACTACTTTGGAACATCGAACAGTTCAAACCACCGAGACTTCCTCATCACCAAGCAAGGATACTCGCTGTACGCGCATTCTACTCTGAAGCTCAAGCTTGAAGTGAGCTACTCTACCGTTCTTCAGCCATGGCTGGAAGAGGTTCGTCTCAACGGAGATTTGCTGTGTCCGCTGCGGCGCGTCGTCAGAACGACTTCCTCGTACACCCAGACGCCCAGCTATCGCTATCCACCGAATACGTGGAACCTCGGAATGGTCGCTCGACCCACAGGTTTTGTACCGCTGTATCAACCCCGACAGCCGACGTACGCGGTACAACCGATCGCACCGAGAAACTTCACCGACGCGCAGGAAAACAAGTTCAACTCTTCTTGCCAGGCCATGAGTCCGAACATTGTGGTATCCGATGGACGGTGGGACGGAATACTGACGCTGACTACCGACGTTACTGTTGATCGCGTGCGGATCGAGATCGTGTTTGATGGCGCCGTCTACATTCTTGGGGTAAGCAGCGCTGAAGATCAACCTACAGATAACTAATTCATGCTTGTACACCATTTCAGAACTACTTTGGCGAGGTGTACACCGACGACGGCACGCGGTTCGTCATCGAAAACAGCACGCTAATTTTAGCAGCCGATTCCGAGATCAAAATCAACTTCTTCGTCAAGTTCAACGAGAACCGCAGGATACCGGACGTGGAAGAGGTCATTTTCAACGGGAAGGACGTATGTCGCCAGCGGCGAAGACGCGTTTCGGCCGAAACGGAAGCCCCTGCAGGAGTGTTTGGCTCGGAGTCGGTGGTTGTGACAGAACGGTCTCGAGTTGTTTCGACGACGGTGAGTAAGGAAGGGTGTTTGGAGGATTGTAGTGTGTTTTGGACAGACCATTTTCCCTCCTGATCATTAACCAACCAACCAAAGAACTTATTTCCGTTGTACACAGTTCCGATCCGGACTTTGGTTTGCAACGCACACGCTATACACGCTCATTGAAGCACACTCTCTTTTGGGTTGTTATTATACGGTTTTTTTTTTAACTAAGACACAGTTGCATTTCAGACAAGCCAACCAGAGTCTTTAGAGGAGTACGACGAGAATGAGTGCGCTACCGCGTATCCATCATCCGAACCAGTCGTTCAATCTCGAATAATCGGAGGAGTCAGCGCCAAGTCCGGAGAGATTCCGTGGCACGTGGCCATATTTGTTGAGGATGTTAGTAGTGAATCTTCCCAGAATAATTCCCTCACTAACCGCTTCAAACTTTCAGCAATACCAGTGTGGTGGTAGCATTATTTCTTCGAGAAGCATTCTCACAGCCGCACACTGCCTAACCAAAGAGAACACCAACGAAACGCTCGAAGCCGACCTACTTCGGGTGTACATCGGAATCGTGAACCTGGCCAACAAGGACGACCATTTCTACCACACCGCTTCGTCTGCGGTGTTACATCCGGACTACAATTCCGCCCAGCACACGACGGACATCGGAATCCTTCAACTCACGCGTGACATAATCTTCAACAACTTCATCAAACCGGTCTGCCTGTACGGCAACACCACCGACATAAGTGCGTTCTACAACCGGTACGGGAAGGTGGCCGGCTGGGGCCTGAACCGGAATGGGGTGGTCGCCAACGTGCTCAACTATCTGGACATGCCGGTGGTGTCCCAGAAGAAGTGCTCGCAAACCAACGTGCAGTACAATACGGTGCTGGCGTACGGCGAGTCATTCTGCGCGGGTCATTCCGACGGGAACTCGGTTTGCAACGGGGACAGCGGTGGAGGGCTGGTGTTTACGGACAACTATCGGTTCTATCTGAGGGGAATCGTGTCGATCAGTGCGCAGAAGCGAAACCAACTCATGTGTGACCCGAACCGGTACTCGGTTTTTACCGATGTGTCCAAGTTTCTCAAGTGGATCAGGCAGAACATGCTTTGAGTCATGGGTTTTAGATTAATTAAGCTGTTTGTAGACTTTGTAGAAGCAATCAAAACAAGGTAACTTTGATTTCAAATAACATAAAAGAGAATAAAATATTATAGCTTCTAAAAACTAATCAGCAGTCAGTTTTATGCTATCATTTTACACAGAGATTAACGGTTTTCGATCATTTCCGTTATCCTTGTCAATATCTCATTATTGAAATCAACTTGTGTGGATCTGTAAATGCGGGGTATTGAAAGCTTCACAAATGACTTCCTTAACTAAATTTAGCTCGAAAGGCACGTGCGACAAGATAGCACGACAACGACGAATTGATCAGATTAGTAATAAAATTACAAACGTGTAAATCGTATTGCGTTGTGCCTAATCTGCACCAAACGTGTAATTTAGAAGCGTCGCGTCATAACTTTTGACACTTTCCAAAGCGCCGCTTCTGTCACATTTGCGCAACGTGTCAACAACTGTCAGCAACGATTTGTTTTCATCCACATTCGAAAACTTGAAACATACGTGAACGATTTTGATTCGAGCTCCCGGAGAACGAAATTTAAAATTCGTTCCTGGCGTTTGTTCTGTAATTGTAGCTAGCGTAATTAGTGTTAACTAGAATAATCCAGGGACTGACGCAAATCTCGCTGCATTTGTAAACGATGGCGTGAGTATGGTGAAATCGAGTGAATTTTCACTCAGGATTTACTTTCACCTTTTTTCCAGCTCGAAAGTAACATTCAAAATTACGCTTACTTCGGATCCGAAGCTCCCCTTCAAAGTGTAAGTTCAACCTCCCCGAAAACTGCAACTCTGATGCAATCGTAACCAAAATATTTTTATTGATTATTCCTCCCTCGCCCACGTCGCACAGGCTCAGCGTGCCGGAAACGACTCCGTTCACCGCCGTCCTCAAGTTCGCCGCCGAAGAGTTCCGGGTGCCGTCGGAAACGTCCGCCATCATCACGGACGACGGCATCGGGATCAACCCGCAGCAGACCGCCGGCAACGTGTTCCTGAAGCACGGCTCCGAGCTGCGACTGATTCCCCGAGATCGCGTGGGATGCTAACTTAGGGAGACTTTCTTTAATTCCAATCTATTTTCGCTGTTAACAGTTCTGTATTTGAGTGATGTTTTATGTTCTATTCTATAATATATTGCAATTTGCTTTCGTGTAGGCACTAGCTTTTTATTTCTCTACCGTCCTGGATGAGAAAAAGATGTTGTGATCACAATTCACTATTCTGATGACCCTTTGTACGACCACAAAGAGTTTAAAATGGATTTTCAAATCAATTCGGAAAAATTAACCTCGCGGTCCTTCTTGGCAGAAAAGTTCCTACTTGACAGCTCGTTCCAATGGCACCATAGTTGATCCATCAAAAAAATGTCTTTTAATTTTTTTTTGCATTAAAATGAAAAAAAGTGATCAGAAATAGTTTTTAATCGTGTTTTTTTACCGTGTTGTACATACAAATTGACATAGGGCTTTAGTACCCAATTTAACCCCAAAATGACAAACTTCTCGTCACAGTATCCTGATGCAAACAATGATCTGAGCTGTCACAGCCCTGCGAAATATGTATGTTGGCTGACATATCGGGCGGTCAATCAAAAACCCCAGCTAGAAGTCGCCTGACAAAAAACTTTTGCAACATTCCGTGCTTGGATTGACTGATTAACGCAGTCAGTTTTACTATGTCGTGAGCGGTATGGTAATTTTAACCCTCCAATATGGAGAGAATGATAATGATTTCGTAATTGCTACCACGCAATTTTGTGGAAGCATGGTTTATTTTACCATATTTGCGTTTACTTTTACAAAAAAGCCGCAGTTAATTTAATAAGCAGCATTTTTAGCAAATGTTCTTAAAATTACCATGGTCGGGCTTTCAGTGTAGAAACAGATAGGGTAGAGGACCCAGTTTTCGCCCATCAACTGGATTTAATCTGTATTTAGCAAACTTATACCATTTTTTGGTTGAATTTATTATGCAGGTTAACATATTCATTAATTTCTAGTACTAATTGAAACTTTCCTGATGAATTTCTATTGTTTATTAAGTTTTTATAAGCTTTTCAAAAAAAGCCTTATTTTTGCCAATTGAGTACTAAAGCCCTATGTCAATTTTTATGTACAACGGTAAATAACACGATTAAAAACAATTTCTGATCACTTTTTTTCATTTTAATGCAAAATTTTTTTTGACTAGACAACATTTTTTCGATGTATCAACTATGGTCCCCTTGGAACGAGCTATCAAGTAGGAACTTTTCTGTCAAGAAGGACCGCGAGGTTAATTTTTCAAAATTGATTTAAAAATCCATTTTAAACTCTTTGTGGTCGTACAAAGGTTCATTGTACTCAGAAAAATAAGCTTTATCGCTGTAAATAATAATATCAGCAATCTAAGCTTCATTTTAGGACCCAATTCAGACTACAGCGGGTAATAATGTTAATGAGGGAAAACAACTCATTTTGTACAAAAATAATGTAAATGAATAATTAATTAATTCACTGTATGTCTGAATTTCATGAAAATCTAGTGATTTACCTGTTTTAAACGTTTACCAAAGGCAAGACCAAAGGTTATTTCAATAAAATAAAGTGCGCGATTTCTGGGGTCATGAAAAAACATACGATCCAATTTTCGTCCAGGGCGAAATCTAGTATTTTGTTTTCAAATTTTGTCTAGAGCCAGTTTTCGTTTGACATAAAAACTTTTCTAATCGCAGCGAAATGTGCTTGAAAATATATTTGGAACATTCTAGATTATTTTTTAGGGTTAAATAATCATTTTAATTACTTTCATTCATTAGGGGGTTTTGGTATAAACATCAGTTCAAAAATTAACCCAAGCAAAGATATGGGACACCTAGTTCAAATGTAGTAAAAGTTTGCTGGTTCAGAGGAGAAGAAATTAAGCAGAGGATGGAAAAGTAGTTACACATGTGCTTTAATATTTTTACTCGAAGTATATTGAGTCAATTCGGAAACGAATGACCCATAGGGTTAAAGCTCTTCTAACAAAATCATCAACAACAGCCTGTTGTGCCTGTAGTGCCTGTTGAGAAATAAACAAACATGGAGCTAATTGTAACTATGAGCTCTTATCTTGGGTGAATAGGGACACATAAGTTCTATTATAAATTTTGATTTAGTCATATTTTTTTAGTGAGAGTGAGAACATGTTTTGGTTTTAGTTAGAATATACAAAGAAAGTAGGATATCTGTTATGAAATCTCCTATAGGGTTTTTTGAACTTCAATTTATTTTACGACAAAAAAATGTGCACATCAATGAAATTGAGCTTCGGGAACATGTTGTGTATCAATAGGAGACCATATTTGCTTAGCTTTGTGTCATTATTTCATTTGATTTCTTGATTTTTGTCGTGGGCGAAAACTGGTTTCAAGGGTGAGCGAAAATTGGATTTAGGGGGGCGAAAATAGGCTCTTCAGAGCACTATATTAAAACACAACATTTTATCAAAAATGAACATGTAAATGATAAAAACCTTGTGGAAACTTAAAATCAAATAGTTTATCATCGTTCTACAACAAATAGAACCAAAAGCCACAAATTGTTATTAAATTCTCATCAAATTTCCTGGATTGCCACTATAAAGTGGGCGATTTCTGGGTCCTCTACCCTAGGAGATCTGATGCAAACAATATCCCAGCAGCCATGTTAACATACTTTGAATGTGTTGTTAAATTTCTGACTAGAAAGCCTTATAAGGAAAATTTACCAACGCAATCACACCTCTGAGTGCCACAGAGGTTGGTCTGCTTTCTGCTTTCTCTTTCTAGCAAAAGTTTTTTGTCACGTGACTTAAACTGTTTTTTTTACTAACGACCGATGATAGCTATAACATATTTCGCAGGGACGTGTAGCTTGAATAATTAAATGTGTAAATTTCAACAACAGTGCATCAACCCCGTCAAACATTAGATATTACTAACCTTCCCGCAGCGTGTAATGTTGTGAGTTTGGAATTTGGCGCCAAAACTTTGTAACCGCGGCGGAGTGCTTGCTTCCAGTTTTGTTCCGGTTCTGATAAAAACCCTTGGCCACAAGAACCAGCAATGGAAGTAGATGGGAAAGAATTTGCGCAAATCCGTGACGCCACTTTCGATGACCTTCCCAACGAGGTAAATTTATTCAATGTTGTCTGTTCTTCGGTCCATAACTTTACATTCGTCAGATTCTGCTGACGATTTTCACCAAGCTGGACTTCCCGGAGTTGTTGTCCGCCTCGGTGGTGTGCACCCGGTGGAACGACGTGGTCTTCTATTTCTTCAGCCACCGGATTGCCTTCCGGCTGCACAGCTTCATCGTTCCGTTGCTATCGGGCACGCGGAGTTATCGCAATGTCCGCATCACCGGACGGTACCTGTACTCGCCGCAGGGTCAAAACGAGAATCGGCTGGCCGCTCTCGCGGAGGGCGCTTGGAATCTGCACCTGGAACTTTCCGAGGTTCGTGGAGGCGTCCTGGCACGGCTGCTGGACAAGTTTTCGACGCTGAGATCGCTGAGCTTGAGGATCATGAGGTACGGCAACGAGAGGTCACCGCAGCTGTTCCGTCGGTTGATTAGGGGAGTTTTGCCGGCGCTGGAGAGTTTGACGATCGTTTGTCTTACCTTTTACTGTATGGAACTGTTGGCCGAAGTGGCGCCAACGTTGAAATCACTCAACATCAAGTTGTTGGCTCGACACCGGCTCAAGTTGTACGAGTGCAATTTGGCATCACTTCGAACGCTGACCCTCAGCATGGACACTCGGTCGATGATGTATCTGTACAATCTGGAGGAATTTCCGGTGGATGAACTTATTACGTTCCTGTCGGGGCTGCCAAATTTGAGTGTTTTGCGTCTAAAACTGGATCATCCAGAAGCCTTCCTTCATATCTACAGTCTGCGTAATATCGTTGAGCTATCGCTAGGCGGCCTCGATCCAGCGGCACCAAAATGCTCTCTGGATGGCATTTCGCAGATGGTTAACTTGAAGACGCTCTCGATCACCGCTCAGGAGTTGCAGGTGCCGTCCGTGTTTCAACCCGCAATGACTGTAACTTCGCTGACGCTGCACGACTTGGCAACGATGGACATCAAGAAGCTGGTCAGGGTATTTCCCAGCCTAACCGTGTTCTGCGTGGAGACCCCACGATCGCTGATGTTCTCCGAGATTAGGCAGATCGTTGTAGCTTGGCCAGCCCTCCAGGAGCTGTCCGTGCGAATTGAAAGGCTTTCGGAAGAAATATGTGATTGTTTCCTGAAACTGTCGAAGCTGCGAAAGTTGACCTTGCACGGATTTCTACGTAAGTTCGGTTTTTGTAAAGAAGCTTTAGTCATAACAATTATAAAATTAAATATTTCTTGTAGTGCTCCTCAAATCTGGCCCCTTCGAAAAGATCATCACGATGCCATCGTTGAAGCGACTGTCCCTGAACGATTCGGCCTGGGGCGCGTACTTCAATTACTTGCCAGCCGCCTGCAACCGGGCCTATCCCTGTCAGCTCTATTTGAACGGATTACACGTGAACAATGTGAAATGTGGAGGACTTGGTTTCTAGCTTGAAAAGCCTTTTTTTAAGTTTGTTACTTATTTTAATATCAGACTGTGTCTGTGATTTAACGTTTGATCTCTGTGACAAAATGTGAAGTTAAGAATAAAACGAATAAAATGAATTTAAATTAATCTACAACTAAACGGCGAATTGAGTCTTTTTACTGTCTTCATTATTATTTTTTTGTTTCAAGCTGCAAAAACCAACCAATATTTTTCAACTAATTTTAAATCTCGTTTTAAATTGAGTAATTTTACACAAACGTGTATATGAATTCTTTTCCCCCTTTTCGCTCTCATCCTCACAGGCCCTTTTCAAATGTCGCTCTTCGTGACAGCTCTCTCCCATCTTGATGTCACTGCACTTCGTCCCGTCTCGCTCGCTCTTATGTGCAGTTTTTCACATAAAGAAAATCGCGAAACTTCGGGTCCGGCACGGTTAGCGCGGAAAAAGGTGGTTTTTTGTGCTAGTGAAACGGACTAAAGGTGCCAATCGCCACGCGTGATCGGTTCAGACCGAAGTGAAAGTGTTGCCTGTGGAAAACTTTGCTAGGAAAGCGTATTTTTCGTGAAGAAAAATCTTGCCGCCGCTGACTGCATTATCAGGAAAGGAAGAAGAGCGGGGAGTGGAAGAAGCAGTGCTAGTGCTGAGGGAGAGAGTGAGAGGGAAAGGAAGAGGGATTGAGTGAGTGAGAAAGCAGAGTGATAAAAGTGACAAACGAAGCGTCGCGCGAAAGTGCTGGAAGTGTTGCAGATTTGAGCGATTATCGCAATTTGATTAACGGTAAGTTTTTAGGATCTTAAAGCCCTTTGTAATTTTTATTATTATGTACAACGGTAAAAAAAACATGGTTTAAAACCATTTCTGATCATTTTTTTCATTTTATTGAAAAATAATAATAATAATAAATTGACAAGACATTTTTTTCCGATGGATCAACTGTGGTCCCTTAGAACGAGCTGTCAAGTAGAAGCTTTTCTGTGAAGATAGGTCACGATGCTATTTTTTAAAAAATTGATTTAAAAATCCATTTTAAATCCTTTGCGGTCGTACTAAGGGCTAGATAAGGGTGAGTACAATACTCAGACAAAAAAGTTTCAACTTTTTAAACAATATTTAATATCACAAATTTTAATTTTATTCAGGACCAAATTGAAACAATTATAAACAAAACACATTAAAAGTTTTTTTTTTTCAAAATGCAGAGAATTTGCTAGCAAAATAGGCTTTGTTGAGCAACAAAAAGTTACAAATAACTGTTTATTTTTGGTTTTATTTCTGTCTAAAAATAACCATCACTGTATGTGTTCTTCAAATAATTGGCTAAAATTACACCGACCAACAAAATTTCTGCGCAGGCTCAACTTGAGGGAAAGCATGAAGTTTAGGGTCACCAGAAACACGTGCCCTATAAATTTTTCAAAAATATTTAGATAGGGCCGAATGGACTTTTCCAAAGTTTGTATGGAGAATGAGTGCTGTTCGGTACTCCCTCTTATAGCATGTTTTTTTTGCTTGTATGTAACAGCGTCGAACATCCCTAATTCTCCATGCAAACATTGGAGAAAAAGGTCTTCAGTTCAAATCCCGGGGTGGATGGAAGCTTAGGTGTAAAAAGAGGTTAGCAATTGCCTCAACAATCAACCCTTCGGACACCTAGTTTCGAGTAGGAATAACGCAATCAAGAACGCCAAGGCAATGCTGTAGAGCGAATAATTTGATTTGATTTTGCTTTTGAAGTCTTACCATCTAAAAACAATTAGAAATGCATTTTTCTGCGTTTTAAATCATATTTAGCATGTCTGGGATCGATCAAAAATATTTTCAACTTTTGTGGAATTCCAATGTACATCACCACAAAAAGTTTTTTTTTCGGCGAAAAAAAAATCTCTTCAATAATTGGATATTTTAAAAACTATTGATTGCTTGCAATGATTGCAAAACAACTGGGCAATGATTGCAAAACAACTGGGCAGGTGTAAAATGCACTTGTTGCAAAGATCAGAAAATCTGTAAAAAATGGGTTGAAAATTTGAAAACATGAGGTGAACTTATGATAAATATGAGCCTTCTACTACAAAGGGAAATGGGATAAAACGGGTATTGTAGTCTGAGCTAAAAAAACATTTAAAATTTAAAATTGTTCGCATTTTTATAGGCAATCAAACGTCAAAATTACTCCCCGCTAGAGGGCGCTGAAACTTGGGGAGATGTTTTCATTATAACCAACAGCGAGTAAATTTGTTTGAAATTTGAAATTGTTTTATTTCATCATAAAATCGACATTAGTAGCAAATTATACAATTTTCAGGTAAGAAAAAAGTAGCTTCATTGTTATAAACGAAAATATTCTTATGATGTCCGATTTAACCTGTTTATTCCCTGGAGATGGAGCCACACGTTGCCGTCGTTTCAGGGCTATTTGCAAAGATGGTTTCCGATGTTGATATATATCACACATTTATTTTATATTTATATACTTGTGTTGATAGAAATCACAACTTTTATACTATGTAAAATTGCAAGATACCTATTGATTTTTTTATTTGCATCTCAATATTCTTGTTTGTAAAATCTGGTAGGAACATACACTCGTTAGCTGAGGTAGAAATTCATAAAGCAAAGCAACGCTTACGCACAACAAAGAGGTCTCTTCTAGGCATTGTGGGATCATATTAAATAATTTAATTAATCACAAAAACAGAAGCGTGATTTTTTCTTATCTTAATGTGGGTGTTACGTTAGGATCTCGTATTTTAATAAATAAGTTTTTTTGCAAGGCACTCAGAATAGCTAGTTTTTTTGTAACTTTAGATTGTTTAATAATTTCAGACCAACAGTTCTGTGTAAACGAGTTAAGTGATGCTATCAGAATCTCTGATTACAATTTAAGTGATATACTAACCATTCGGAATTGTCAAAACATCCATAGAGTCTCGATCAATCAATAATGAAATGATATCGGACAAAATTCGTTAATCTGTTGAACTAACGTTTTTCGGATTATGGTTGTATCGACCATTGTTGCGAATCGAGGATTTACTGGAGTTTTGACGATCAAATGGAGCCTAACATTTCAAATGGACACAAGGGTTTTGTGAACAGGAGTTCATCTCTTTCACTCAATTGACAGTTTATATTAGGTATGATAGGGATACACTTTTGTTTGCAGAGCTTCTGTGCCCTAATGAAATGGAAGGCACGAAACGAAGAGTATTCAACTTGTAAAGTATGAACTGTTCATTTATGTTTATTGGTTTTGGAAGCGGCAAGTCAGGTTTAAAAACAAGGTAAAGGAATGTTTGGCTTTGCAATTAAAATTTCGAGGATTTGAGATTCAAGTTACTTTAAGACAGTTTAGTTTAGGTTGTTGATTCAAGTTAGTTAGTTTTCCGTAGATGAATAATTGGACTTAAATGATCAGTTGAACTGATCGGAGTGTACTGTTTCATTGGCAGATCTGCTTCTGGTTGTAATGTACGACAAGACTACTGACGGACGCGACAGGACGGGGCCCAGAAAAAAGTCCTCAAGATTTATATTCCCTAGACAAGTTAGTTTTCATCTTTTGTTTTCCAGTATTTTTTAAATTTCTTTTAAATTTGAAATACATAATAGGTTTCCTTTGTATAAATCTACGATTAGTTACATTTTCTTATTTAATTAACTCATAATTTAATTTCTCCGGGCCTTTTTACTTTGGATCATAATTTCAGATTTCCTTTATTCAGTGTTACACTTAGATTACCGTAACTGCTCAAGTCATCCAAGTTCTTACTACTCACACCTACACTAATTTTCTTTCACCTTCCCCCTCCCGATCCCCTATATCTTCCGGTGGTGTTCATTTTGTATGCAATACTAGTTCGGCCACTACCCTTTTTTCCACAAGAAACCGGACTTGGACTGACTTGAGGCCGCGTCCCCCACCTTCCCAGTCTCGACGTTCTAGCAGGATTCTAGCAGAATTCTTAGAGAGCTGGATATTCTTAAAGCTTTTTCGCAGAAATGTTCCACCGTTCTAGCAAGATTATGACAGAACCAGCTCTGCTAGAATATTTCGTGACTGGGTTGCTCCGTAAAACGGAAAACGAAACGATGTCCGATTTAACCTGTTTATTATCTGATTCAAAAGAAGGAAAAGTTTTAATCAACCAAAACCTAATTAATCAATTGAGAATGTAGATTATTAATGTTTATAAATATTTTTAAAGTCACGTCTACCATAAAAGCAACGCTCTGCTTGAAAAATGTTGATTGGAATGATTTTCAAAATTTGCAATCTAACCTCATTTTCGCGTTTTCAATCCGGATCTCAGAATTTTCAATGAAAAAGGCAACTTAGCAAAAAAATCAAAAAGTCAATCGAAAGAACTTTTTATTTCTTACTTCCTGTTAATTTTATTTTATTTCAAAAAATCAATTTTCACTTTAAAAATATTAAAATAATTTTCACTCCCCTTTGCACTTATCGCGCATAAACGTAAACGTATCCTTGCACCAAAGTTTTCCTACTTTGAATGTAGGTGGCGAATCGAGTTTTTAGCTATGGTTTTGGGGGCCTATGAAACTTGATCAATTTCAATTCTCTTAATTGCATTCGAAAGGTCTTTTTAAGCACTTCAAAATGTGCCATAAACATCCGAGTTTGGTTTGACTTTTTCCCATAGCTTTTGCAAATTAAATTCATAAATTCTTTAAAAAATCTTAAAAATACTTATAGTTTTGAAATCTTGGGGAAGAATTCTTTTATTATGTCCTCTAAACTAAATTTAATATAAACATTGATTACATGGCTTTCACATATTATGTCAATGTCCATAGAGCAATCTACGTGCGCATGTATTGCGTGTATGTACACGAAAAAGATTGAGGTTAAATTTTGTCCGGCCAGCAAAATCAAATGGTGTGCTAGTGTTTGTACGCAAAACGTCATAAAGCTCTATTGGAATAAGCGGAATACACTCAATGTTTACGTTTATTTATAGGATCTTATAAAAAAAGTCTAAAATTCTTAAATTCTTTGATCTTTTATTTTTTTTTTGTTTTTAAATTCTTTCAATTCTTCAAATTCTTAAATGCTTAAAATTCTTATACACTCAAACCCCGATGGTTTGACACCAACTGTTGTCAAACGAACGAGGTCACGTTTTAGTTTGACACACCTTTTACACGGAGTTCACACACACTACCAAACGTTTGTTTTAATAGTGTGCGTGAGCGCCGTGTAAAAAGTGACAGTTCGTCACTTTTTAGTTTGACTTTGACCAACCAACGGGGTACAAACTAAAAAAGTGTCAAACGAAAAAGTGACCAACAACCGGGGGTTGAGTGTATTCTTAAATTCTTAAATTCTTAAACTCTTCAATTAAACAATTCTCAAATTCATATACTAATAAATACTTAAATTATTCAATTCTCAAATTCTTTAAGTTTTATAAAGTTATAAAATTCTGAAATTCCTCACTTCTGAAATTCATAAATTTCTACATTCTTTAATTCTTGAATTCATAAATTCTTAAATTCTTAAACCTCAAACCTCGAACTACAATGCCCGTTTTATCCAGCTTCCCTTTGTAGATCCCTCTACTCTATTTGGCATGAGTTCATCTCATCTATAGACAAACAAACGCTGAATGTTTAATCTAAGTCGCACCTCGATACGACCTCTTGAACAAACCGAGCAAAATAACAAAAACTGCCTCTTAAGAGTCATATTACAACATAATGAAAAATAATTTCTTTACAATTCTTATTACTTCGAAACATACCAAAAAAGCTATTTTATGGTCAAAACTTTAGTTAGAAAGGAAGTAATGTGATATTGCTGATTGTGATTGCTGATATTATTGTTTACAGCGATAAAGCTTATTTTTCTGAGTACAATGACCCTTTGTACGACCACAAAGAGTTTAAAATGGATTTTTAAATCAATTTTGAAAAATTAACCTCGCGGACCTTCTTGACAGAAAAGCTCCTACTTAAAAGCTCGTTCCAAGGGGACCATAGTTGATCCATCGAAAAAATGTTGTCCTGCAAAAAAAAAAAATTTGCATTAAAATGAAAAAAAGGGATCAGAAATGGGTTTTAATCGTGTTTTTAACCGTTGTACATAAAAATGTATAAAGAGTTTTAGTACCCAATACTAAACACATCGTTTACATCGTATTACATACTCAAATTGGCCCAATTACATTGTTTTGCTTGAAATCTCTTTTTTCCAGCATCTGGCAGCACTGGCAGCATTCGTTTGACAGCGGCGTCGCCGCCGAAAGAACCTTCTTCGCAAGAAAGAGCGAGAGACAACGACGACGAAAACAACAGAACGTTGCGTGAGCGAGAGGCCCGGTGGGAGCGCGTGCTGTTCTGAGAGAGAGCAGCAGCAGCAGCAGCGAGAGAGCGAGCACAGTCTGTCAAGCCGCCGCGACGAGGAGATTGCAGCAGCAGCTCAGTGTTCGAGCCAGAGTGGAGAAAAAGAAGCAAATTTTTGGTTTGCGCGAGGAGGATTTTTCGGCCGATTTCGAACGGGAGGATTCTGGCTGTGCCGTGTTCCGGCCTACTCTGTTTTGTTGGTACGAGCGCGTGACTTGGACTGGAAGGCGATGGAAGTTGTGCAAATTCTGTAGAGAAAAGCAAGTTGAAAAGCCCCGAAAAAAAGAGGTAAGCTTGTGTGAAAAAAGTTTGAAAAGAAAAAAAAATGTAGGAAAAAACGCGAGAACGGAAGACATTTTCCCTCCGCGGATTCTGGTGGTGTTGGTGGTGGTCGTGGTCCGTGTGTTTGTGTCTGTGTGTGCACCGTATTGTGCCTTTAAAAGGACATTGTTGGCTGTGTTTGGGGGTCCGATTAAATGGCCATTGTCGAGACCCGAAAAAAAAGAAACGCCAATTTGACTACGGTCCGTGTCTCGCCCTTATTATCACGTATTGTGTAATAGTTTTCCTTTCTTGCACTCTAAAAGTTGTGAACACACACTTTTTTCGCCCCCTTCGTCAATCCGGTCCCATGGCCGAACATGGCCAATTAACAGGTCTCGATGTGAGATTCGATTTTTTTTGCTCCACCCGATTTTTTTTTCAAATCTAGTAGTTTCCGTCCTTTGACCACAAGAGGAAAAAGCTACGGGGTTGGCTTGGTGATAAGGGCCTACTGCGAATGGGGAGGAGAGGCAAATCAGGAAACACCACCCCCTCAGGTGGGTGGGGGCTCATTTTGCGGATTTGTCGCTGTCTCAGTAGCCTGCCTGCTTGCTACAAAAGTTCTCGACGGTGACCTTGGCATAATTTTCTGCACCAGCAGCGAGCGCCACAAGATTGAAAGGAAGAAAAAAATAAGTGCGAGAAGAGCTTGGGGAAGTGGTTCAATGCATGGATGCACCCTTCGAGTGTAATGCGATGTTTGAAGATATTTGGCAGAAAAGTTTCTAATGTAATGATAATGGCTTCTAAATATTAGTTGGAAAATGTGCAGTGTTAATGCTTCAAAGAAAAATCATCCTGACAAAGAATTTTAGAAACTTGAATAGCACGTCCCAAGATGGGAAAGGGCGTTTCGATATCTACCCCAACCCCGTATAGAGTACGCGGAAAGGGGCGCGTCAATGTGGGAAAGGGAAGTAATTTGTGATTGTAGACGGTATTGTTTTGATTCCCAGTATGTTGAGTCAACTGCTGTGGATGTAGTTGAGCGTCGCAGAACGGAGTTTCTTTTCTTTCCATTTCACCTAACAGCTATCTTCTGTTTATTTCGTTTCACTGATTTTCTAAAACGGCTTCTGTTTACTGTCCTCCATTTGATTTCGATTTTACTTATTTGATTCTCTTATTTCTCAACGCTTTTTCACTCTATTTTACCAATTGATGCTGCTGTAACAAACTGTCTGTTTTCCCTTAATTTGGTAGCGATGTCAATTTTGTTTATCATGTGCCTTTTCTTTATTTATCTATTTGAATAATTTCTAATTTCTAATATTTTTCTTTTACTATTGATTCTTTACATAGTATATTTCCTTCACTGTCCATTGTTTTGAAATTTCACCTTTTTCTTAAGCAAGTGAAGTTCGAGCCCTTACTCAATTTATGGAATGATTAAAGGATTAACTGTATTGTACTTTTAAAAAACTTTTCTAAAATGCTTAGGACCAAAATATTGTAACAAAACACCGCGACAAAAGAAATAGCAACAGCTAAACACGACTCAACAATAAGGAAGATTTCAGGAGGAAACAATACACAGTAAATAACAATTAGTTTTTGAATTCAAAAATAACAGTTTTGCTTTAATGAAAGTTGATAGGCACACTTTAAATGGTTAGGCGCTTATACTTACATCAAACCCTACGTAATGTACCACCCCCGGCCGAGTTAAAATGCGTAACCGGAAAAGAAGGTGTGCATGCCTGGCACGAACACTCAAGGCGTGTTCTAGCGTGCTGCTCGTACTGACTCAGAGCAAGGGTGAGATGTAGGTGTAAGGGCAGTGCGTGTTCGTCGGGAACCTAGTGCATAAGATCGGTCAAGGCCCGTTCTTACACTGAAAATTGCTAATTGCGAATTAAGAACAAGTAGTGTATCCCTCTCCACCTTACATGGAGCAACCTAGAGAAAAAGAAGGTGTTTTCGTACAAATTCCCCCTTTTTCTCGAAATTGGGAGTTCGAGAAAACAGAGCTTATGTGCCCTTTTGAAATGTAAGGCTCCAATTATGAGCACAAGTGTAAGGGCATCTCCACCGCAGGGACCTAATTGCGTTGCAAAGCTAATTTGGCACCCGCGTCAAGCCCACCGCGGTACTTGTGCGAGAGCTTTTTTTTCAAGCAAAACAATGTAATTGGGCCAATGTGAGTTTGTAAACAAAGAGTTTATCCTGCTCACGTCAGTAAATGTTTACATTAGGAGTGATGATTGATTTCTCGATTTAAATTCTTCGAGCTTGGAGATATTTTCCCTCCCGTGCTGCAAGTTTACGCATGAAAAATAACTTTTTATAATCTGGGGTGAGCAGTTTTGTTTTTTAGGTTAGATTGGGGCTAAGTTTGATTAATTTTGATCAACGCATTGTCGATCTACTGCCGGACATGCAAGAGACAAGTCATTTGTATTGAGTAAAAAGCAAAATTCAAGCAAAACATTTTAAATAAGCCAATACGGATTTGAAAACACGCAAGCCGAGCACAATTGGGTCCTAAAATGAAGCTTAGATTGCTGATATTATTGTTTACAGTGATAAAGCTTATTTTTCTGAGTACGACCACAAAGAATTTAAAATGGATTTTTTAATCAATTTCGAAAAATTAACCTCGCGGTCCATCTTGACAGAAAAGCTCCTACTTGACAGCTCGTTCCAAGGGGACCATCGAAAAAATGTTGTCATGTCAAAAAAAAATGCATTAATATGAAAAAAAGTAATCAGAAATGGTTTTAACCGTGCTTTTTTAACCGTTGTACAGAAAAATTTACATAGGGCTTAAGTACCCAATTCTGATCTTAAATTCTTAAATTCTTTAATTCTTTAATTCTTAAATTCTTAAATTCTTAAATTCTTAAATTCTTAAATTCTTAAGTTCTTAAATTCTTAAATTTTTAAATTCTTAAATTCTTAAATTCTTAAATTCTCAATTTCTTAAATTTTCAAATTCCTGATTAAGAATTTTTTTTATTTTTGATAAAAATTGTATTTTTGAATTTTAAAATTTCGGGTTTTTCGTAAATTTAACTTAATTTCTATCCCGTCCGTGTGGATCAATTGGACAGCGCACTGGACTTACAATCCAGAGGTTGCTGATTGGTACTAGCAATAGTGGCCGACAGCTATAAAGATAACTTCCTTTTTTACTCCATTTCGACCAAAAAACTATATCTGTCCTTTTAATTTCAAAATTTTGCAATTTGAGATTTGGCGGGGATTTTAAATATTATTATATCGATTACAAGATTATTAAAAAAGAAAATTCCAATTCTTCTTTTTCATCAGAACATATTGCAAACAAGCACCGCGCGAAGAAACGTCAAATGCCACGTTTGGTTTATGCTGCGTACCGCTTATGAAAAAACTTTTCGTGACCCTTTCCCTGACCGTTTCTTGTGCGTTTTTTTTTTATATGGAGTTTTGCGTTCCTTCGGATCTGCGTATCAGCCTTTACGGTACAACCATTCAAAGTATTTTTAAATGAAATGAAAAAAATAAATAATAAAAATAAACGTATTCGTATTTTTTCTTACTCCTCACTGACGTGAGCAAAATACACCCTCTGTTTACAAACTCACATTGGTCCATTTACATTGTTTCGCTTGATATATATTTGAATTTAATACATAATTTAAAAATGGTCAAATCAGTTTAGTTATTTTTAAATTTTGAACATTCATGTTCAAATTTTCGGTGATGATTTGCTTATATTAATATATGTGGTTGATTTTTTTTTATTTAAAAAATACAAAAAAATATAAATTCCACAATTTTTCAATTTAATAAAATCGTTTTGAACTAAATCACTGGTTTCTTTAATATTCATTCAAATTTGATATTCAAAATAAATGCATCTTCAACCAAAACAAATACAAATAATTCAAAAAATCGCTGAAAAAATTAGCCACCGGCAGCTCGGGGACTTCTCGAGCACCTATCTTGGCTACTCGACGGATCCCCGATGAACTTTTTCTTCGCTGAATGAACTCGAAGGCTTATTTAGCTTTAGCTTTGCTACCCGCGGTGCGAAAGTTGGGGTGCAAACATGTCGGGAGCAAATCGGATGAACCTTTTTTAAAATTTTGAAAATGATATTTTATTGATGTAAGCAAACAATTAGGACATATAATGCAATTGGAAGCATGTTCTATCATGCTAGAATGTAGTTTTATTGTTTTCGATCAACAAAACGGCTAGAATTTGAAAATGAATAAATTAGATCCCCGCGGTGGGCTTGAAACGGTAGCCAAATTAGCTCCCAGCGGTGCGAAAACGTGTATTAGCTACGGAGCAAAGCTAAAACTGGGGATCCAACCGATAGGTTTGCCACGCAATTAGATCTCTGCCGTGGAGATGCCCTAACCATAGAAGAAACAGATTTGATGTTGTTTTTAATGAGTGACGTGGGACCCTGGCCAAATGGGAGGTTTGGGGCGAATTGGGACAGTGGTTTAGGCATGTTTTGATATTTTACCCTCGATATTTTTGATTGAATTCAGTTAAAAAAGATACAAGACAATTAAATCAGTGCATCGTTGTAGCTTTTTAGCCAAAAACCTGAAATAAATATGCAATGGCTGGAAAATTGGATCTTAAAGAAAACACTATGCACAATTTCATAAATAATTACAGAAAAAGAGAAAACCTTATACAAGATAGGAAAGAAAAAATGCTGTATTAATCTATTGCTCGATGCAAGGCCTTCCCATATGTAATTTTGGGAATTTGGAGTTAAGTTTGGCCACGTGGATTGATTGTTTGATAAACCTTAACTTTACTGTTTTGCCTTCCTCACGTTACTGAGGAAAGGCTATAAAATCACTCGAAAAATAAACTTCTCAATTAGACCTCCTAGACCCACCTTCATGTATACCTGTCGACTCAGAATCAAATTCTGAGCAAATGTCTGTGTGTGTGGTGGGATGTTGATCAAAAAATTGTCACTCGATTATCTCGACATTGGCTGAATCGATTTTGTCCGTTTTAGCGTCATTCGATCCGTCTTAGGGTCCCATAAGTCGCTATTGAAAATTATGCAGTTAAGTTAAGTACTTAAAAAGTTATGCTAAAAAAACGATTTTAACAATAGTCCGGAAGATTGTAAAAAGGGTGGTTTTTGTAAGAAAACCCATCATGCTATACGTTTTCAGAAAGGTATTTAAAAGACCTTTCCAACGCGTCCAAGACATTGAAGATCTGAAAAATCTATCAAAAGTTATAAGCCAGGGTGGCCACCTCGGGAAAAAACCGGGAAAACCGGGAAAAACCGGGATTTTTATCCACCGGGAGAAAACCGGGAAAAACTCGGGAATTTGACTGGCAAACCGGGAAAATACTTTGAGTTTAGTTAAAATTTGACAAAAGCCTCTTTAATTTATTCAATATGTTCTTTTCTCAATTAGAATATTATTCCTGTTATTCTAAATGAAGAGTTCGCGAAAACTATGTTTGAATTTGTGTAATAGACTCATGCTCCTTGGTTATGGTTTTTTTTTTTCTGTTGTATCCTATTATATTTTTACATGGCGATTTTTTTTTAATAAAGCAAAATGTTTCCTCTAGTGATTCTCAACCTGGGGTACATGTACCCCTGGGGGTACCACAAGCGGTCTCAGGGGTTCCGAAGGACAAACCCCGCAATGGCGGACATTTGTCCCAAACAAAATATTTGAGAGAAAAAAAAACAAATTGCTTTGAAACAAAAAAAATAACAACCATGCTTAAGGTGCAATGAATTACGGGCGAATTGTTTTTGACCAATCAGAAAATCTTTAAAAAATATTTGAATGATAAATCTATAATTTGCATTCGTTTAGAAATTTTATGAATTTGAAGTAAAGTGCACCGTTTTTGAGTTTATTTGTTTTTTTTTTCTACAAATATTTGATTCAAATTTGTATATTGTGCCAACTACCATTTACTACCATGTTGGTAAAAATAATCTTATGTTTCAAGATTTGGATATTTTCAATTCGACCTTTCTTTGCTAAAATATTAGTTTTGCATAAAATAAAAAATAGGATTTTTTGTAAGTTGAAATTATGGATCTCATCGTACGAAAACAACATTACAGTAAATATCTCTCTAAATTTAAAGATCAAGATATTTCCTTCAAATTGTCACACAAAATACACTATTTTAAAATATTTTGCTTGGCCTGTATCTTAGCAACAAAAGAATGGATCAAAAATGTTCAAAAAAGAAAGCAGAAAAGAATTTTTTCAACCATTTAATAGAATAATTTTTCAATTGAAAATAGCTACAATTTAAAAAAAAATACTATTTGCAAAATTCAAATTTACATAAAAATAAAATTTAAAAAAATTATGGGGGATGTTTGTAGAAATGAAAAAGACAACGAAAATTTAATTTACAAAAAGAATATCTCTAAATTTAAAGGCATTTTCAGTAGATAGTTTTAAAGAAAAACAGGGTACATCATTTTATTTTGAAGCTTTATTAAGAAAACTGATTTGAAGAAATGTACATGGACGTTGTGTGGCCTATCCAGTACATGTTTTTAAACAACTCTAGAAACAAGATTTACGACATTTTTAATACTTCAAAATTTAGGTTTCTTTCTTCGTGAATTGGAATGTAAAAAAATCTCATGCAAACGAAAAATTTCATGTATGAACGCTAGGGGGTACCAGCAGCTTAAGTAACACGAAAAAGGGTACCCTGCCTAGAAAAGGTTGAGAACCGTTGAATTATAATATATTTTAACTCAAAAATAATATTATCATGGAGTTTCTGTTTGTAAATATTATTTTATTTGATAATATTTGAGCTTCTCAGCCAGACAAATTATTAAGGACAACTTGCAATGATTTTTTTGCAAAGTTTTTTTTAGATGTCGTTTAAAATTAATGTCAAATTTTCAGATATTTTAAAAATACAATATATTTAGAATTCTGCTACAAAAAAGTCACTTGAAATACAGGCAATCACTTTTAGGTGGTTACTACATCAACACAAAAATTGAGATCATGTTAAAAATAAGGCCGATGCTAATATTTTTCAAAGTTTTTGTCCCTCGGTTCTGGCCGGGGTCAAGTGGGGGAAAATCCATAGTCTCAGCATTTGAATGCAAAAAGTGTTTAAATACATTTTACACTAGTATATTTGTTTTGTCTTCAAAAAATGTAAGATTTGACGGTAACAAACATAAAAAAAAACTAAAGGTGTAAAATTAAAAAAATAAAAGATTATTAAATAAACCCAAACATGCTTAAAAATGATTCCAAATGCAAGGGAATGCATTTTATATTGATTTCAGCTGGTTGCACTTAAATTTCAATTGAAATTTTGATGTTTTTTGAAAAATATTTTTTGCCCCCTGATTTTTCGGGGCAACTAACGAATTAACGAGCATCCCAAATCCCAATCATTATGGAAATTAGATGTTTGGATTAGAAACAGATAAAAACGGCTTCAAGATTTCAAAGCTTTCTTGAGGAATTCAAACTTTGAACCAAATGTATGCGTTCAAAAAGTATGTTGGTACTAACGTTAGCCTAAAAAAACATTGTAGTTTGGTTTAAAAACATTTCGGAAAATTCCTTCTAGGCTCGGGAGAAAACCGGGAAAAAACCGGGAAATTGAAAATCGAAATCTGGTGGCCACCCTGTTATAAGCACTTAAGTGTTATTTATACGCTTTTTGGAGGCCGGATCTCAGATATGTTGATGAAAACGTTGTCCGGATCTCTTATGCGACCTATCGTTGGATAGGTATTCAAAAGATCTTTCCAACGCGTCCAAAACATTGAAGATCTGACAACCCTATCAAAAGTTATAAGCTCTTCAGAGTTATTTATGCACTTTTTGCATTTTGGATGGCACCCTTTAAATGTGAGGAAGGCGCCAACCACCTAAGGGTGGATTAAGTAACGTTTTTCTTGGTTTCGACTCCTCCCTAAAAGTAATGATAACGTTTCTTTTCTCTATTCTTCCCCAGATAAGCCCGTGCGTGCCGAGTTCCCTCGCCGGGAATGGTTACCAAGATGTAACTGAGCACACCGCGCGTGGTTCCCATCCAGCAAGCAAAGATAGCTACAAGTTCGAGCATCAGCATCCCCAGCATCCAAACGTGTACGATGCCATCGCTGTTGGCCTGACCTGTGTGTTGTGGCCAAATCTCATCCCTGATTGTGATTCGCGGTGTTCCTTAGGCCACCAGCCCAGCCCTTCTTCTCTGTTTAAGGGGAGGTTTATATTAAAAGTCCAAAGTCGAAAGCTGCCGTTTTTACACACACACACAAAGACAGCGCGTTTGTTCTTCCCCTCCGGATGCTGTTAGAATTATTGTTTTAAAACGGGAATATTTATTTATTTATTCTTTATTTATTTGCCGCAAGTGGCACAATCCCCCCTCCCTCGTCGTCATCGTATCTTCCTACCCCGTTTAAGTAAAAGACTTGGCGAATCGTCAATGGTCGCCGCTCGGAGCGTCGTATGTCCGTAAATTGCACGTAGGAGCAAGTTAGAAGAAGAAGAGGAAAATCACAAAAATATAAGACAAGCTTAATGTCTACGAAGAAAATGCATCCACCGGCTGTGATACACCCGACGACCGGTCAAACCGGTGGCAAGGGAAGTCTGCTGCCCGTGGCCTGTGGTAAAACAACGGCCAAGGATCGTCAGAACGTGGAGAACATTGTTCCGTCCCAGAATGGAACCCTCAGCAGCGCAGCTGGTGGTGGAGGTGGCGCTGAACCGCAACCGAACGTCCCGCAGAATCCGCTGGTCGCTGGCAAGAAGGCCGCACCAATCGCCACCAAAACCGCCGTGGCTCCAGCGGTGAACCCCGCAACGGCGGTCCAAAGCCGCCGCAAGAACCACCGCCACAGCAACATGTCCCCGAGCAGGAAGCGCCAGGAGCAGCAGTCGATCTTCAACAACCTGCGGGCGTGGAACGTCAACATTGTCACCAGTGGCGACGGCGGAGTGGCTCCCCAGGAGAAACGTCCTGCTCCGGTGACGAGTTCCAACGAAGCGAAGGCAGCAGCGCCGGTCGCCACTCAAACGGACAAGTCGTCGTCAACGGTGGTCAACGGAACGGCGACTAGCAGCAGCAGCAGCAGCAGCAATACTAGCAGTAGTAGTAGTATTAGTAACGTTACTAGCAGTAATAGTATTAGTGGTAGTGTTAAGGCAAAGAAGCAACAGTCGCAACTGATGGCCGCGGTGACGGTTCCGGTGGCGGTCGCCGCCACCGTGAAGGTTGAGCAGCAGAAGAAGGTCGAAGTGGGGGTCGCGACGGAGCATCAAGCTGTGACAGCCTGCAAGAAGGACGCTGCGCCGAGTTCCGTGGGATCGTCGACAGCATGTGAAGCCGCCGCAGTAGGCAAAGCAGACGGGAAGACGGCGGGAACGGGTTCGAAGACGGCTGGTGCAGTAGTGGCGACGGCGATCAAGGAAGAACGGAAGGTGAGTTTTGGGAAGTGGAGTTTGGTGGTTGTTGCATCATTCTGTGTTTGTTTGTGGCGTGTTTAAATCAATGTATTCAACCATCCTAGTATCCGTAGGCCGGCTACGAAATTATGGAAAAGTAAATATCGTGTCCGATTTGTTGTTACTGATATAGCACAAAACGTATAAAAAATTTCGTATTCGATATACAGTCGACACTCGATTATCCGAAGGTCTCGGAAAAATTTCACTTTGGATAATCGAATCACGAAGAAAAAATATTTTCGTTGTCTAATTATTCATTGCCGAGCTTAGGTATGACCCCTAAACTACGCAAAAATGATTTAGAATATTTAAATCCAAGATGGCGGCAATATGGCGATGACGAAATATTGAAAAATGCATTTCAATATTTAATAGGCAAGCAAATGTTAAAATTTTACTCAAATTGGGTCGCAGAACTCGAATATGAAGTTTAACCCTCTACAACCCCACCCCGCCTTTAGATGGGCTTCGATTTAAAAAAATCGTCAAAAATCCATTTTCAACCAACTTTTGATCTCTGAAAAGCATTGGAAAGAAGAACTCTTAAAATTTTAGAAAATATATGGAACTTGTTTTATGTGACTTTGACAATGTTTTTAAAAATGTATTTTTTTTAGGGGTCAACTTTGGCAGGGTTTTTTACTAATGTTTCTTATGTTTTAAGTATAAAGAAGTATGCGGTAATTTTTCTAGTGCCCCAGACTATGCCTCTACGCATTTTTTTACAATTTAAATGATAATGGTGCCATTCTATAGCAGAAAATGTGAAAAACATGCAAAAAATTGAAAAAGTGACTGTAAAAACATGAAAGATTAGATAGACAAAGAGTAATTATATTAGGTGGTAGAATAAGCCAAAAACTAACAAAAACAAACATAAACTAAACAAAATAAAGGCAAATGAAAATACTAAAAATGAAACAAGAAAAGCATAAAACAAGAGAAGTGAAGTTTTTCGTAGAACAAAAGTTGCTCAAAAAAAATTTGAAAAACAATTGGGCAGTAGAGGGTTAACGTGGCGCAGGGGTAGCGGCTTCGGCTGCCGATCCCGATGATGCTATGAGACGCGGGTTCGATTCCCGCCTTATCCACTGAGCTTCTATCGGATGGTAAAGTAAAACGTCGGTCCCGGTTTCTCCTGTCTCGTCAGAGGCGCTGGAGCAGAAATCCCACGTTAGAGGAAGGCCATGCCCCGGGGGGCGTAGTGCCAATAGTTTCGTTTCGGGTTAAAACAAAAAAAAAAAAAGATAATTGAACCTCGGATAATTGAGTATGGACTGTAATTATATTGAATTTAAATTTTAATTGTTTGCTCGAAATTCCAAATAAAAAAGCCTAACAATTATCATAACATTTTGTGGCACAAATTTCAAACATTAAAAAAATCAAAAATAAACAAAGGAATTTAGAAATTTAAAAAAATAATCGAAAAAATCAAGTATTTTAAAACGAGAAACAAAAAAAACAATGTGAGATTTCGAAATTCAAAGTTAAAATAAAAGAAAAACTTTGAAAATTTAAAATCCCATTTGAAACACGAAAAATTAAAAAAATACTCAGGAATCCAAAATTAAAAACTTTTGAAATTGTGAAACCCATTTTCTTTTTAATTCAAAGAATTGAAAGTTCAAAAAAATTCAGAATATCAAAAATTCAAATAATTAAATAATAATAAAAATCAAACAAGTTATAATTTTTGTAAAAACTAAATTAAAAAAACTCAAAAATTTCAAAACTTAATTGTAATAGTTCGTTAAAAATTAAGGAATTAAAGAAGTTAAGAATTTAAGAATTTAAGAATTTAAGAATTTAAGAATTTAAGAATTTAAGAATTTAAGAATTTAAGAATTCAAGAATTTAAGAATTTAAGAATTTAAGAATTTAAGAATTTAAGAATTTAAGAATTTAAGAATTTAAGAATTTAAGAATTTAAGAATTTAAGAATTTAAGAATTTAAGAATTTAAGAATTTAAGAATTTAAGAATTTAAGAATTTAAGAATTTAAGAATTTAAGAATTTAAGAATTTAAGAATTTAAGAATTTAAGAATTTAAGAATTTAAGAATTTAAGAATTTAAGAATTTAAGAATTTAAGAATTTAAGAATTTAAGAATTTAAGAATTTAAGAATTTAAGAATTTAAGAATTTAAGAATTTAAGAATTTAAGAATTTAAGAATTTAAGAATTTAAAAATTTAAGAATTTAAGAATTTAAGAATTTAAGAATTTAAGAATTTAAGAATTTAAGAATTTAAGAATTTAAGAATTTAAGAATTTAAGAATTTAAGAATTTAAGAATTTAAGAATTTAAGAATTTAAGAATTTAAGAATTTAAGAATTTAAGAATTTAAGAATTTAAGAATTTAAGAATTTAAGAATTTAAGAATTTAAGAATTTAAGAATTTAAGAATTTAAGAATTTAAGAATTTAAGAATTTAAGAATTTAAGAATTTAAGAATTTAAGAATTTAAGAATTTAAGAATTTAAGAATTTAAGAATTTAAGAATTTAAGAATTTAAGAATTTAAGAATTTAAGAATTTAAGAATTTAAGAATTTAAGAATTTAAGAATTTAAGAATTTAAGAATTTTAGAATTTTAGAATTTTAGAATTTTAGAATTTTAGAATTTTAGAATTTTAGAATTTTAGAATTTTAGAATTTTAGAATTTTAGAATTTTAGAATTTTAGAATTTTAGAATTTTAGAATTTTAGAATTTTAGAATTTTAGAATTTTAGAATTTTAGAATTTTAGAATTTTAGAATTTTAGAATTTTAGAATTTTAGAATTTTAGAATTTTAGAATTTTAGAATTTTAGAATTTTAGAATTTTAGAATTTTAGAATTTTAGAATTTTAGAATTTTAGAATTTTAGAATTTTAGAATTTTAGAATTTAAGAGTTTAAGAATATAAGAATTTATGAATTTAAGAATTTAAAAATTTAAGAATTTAAAAATTTAAGAATTTAAGAATTTAAGAATATAAGAATTTAAGAATTTAAGAATTTAAGAATATAAGAATATAAGAATTTAAGAATTTAAGAATTTAAGAATTTAAGAATTTAAGAATGTAAGAATTTAAGAATTTAAGTATTTGAGAATTTTAAATTTTAGATTCTTAGATTTTTAGATTTTTAGAATGTAGGAATTTTAGATTTTTAGATTTGAAAAGTTTAAAAATTTTAAAATTTAGTTTTTTAGATTTTGAGTTTTGGAATTTCGAATTTTTTTTGAATCAAGAAGTTAATTGAGTTTTAGAATTTAGGAACTTTAGAACATAGGAATTTAAAAGGTGAAGTTAAAATTAAAGAATTGAAGAATGGGGCGCCGGATTTGAGTGGTAGAAATGTTCATTGTGAAAATAAAGCAAAAGTGGATGTACTTCATTAAATAATTGAATGATTTTATAATTTAGAAATTTAAGATTGAAGGAAATATTTAAGAACTTTTGAATCAAGGAAAAAACATTGAAGCTACATATTTCCTGAGATTCACAAACCAAGTAGGCTCTCCACCAAAGATTAGATTACGCGTAGCCTTTTCTGACAGTTTGCCACCTTCTCGTGCGGAGTAGGCCTAAAATGCCAGATTGCAACCCGGCTTTTCCCAACCAGGCTCAGTTCCAGCGGCGCCAGGCCCCGTAATGGACAGTTGGAGACTGGAGAAGCGGTACCGGCGCTCGCGCAGAAATCTAATCATACATCCGTGTGTTCCCTCTCCCCTTTTCCTCAAGCTGCTGAACGGCGGTGCCAACGGTTTCGGGGGCCGCCAATCTCTGGCGATTCCTCCACCGCCGCCGCCGTCATCCCTCACCGCACCACCATCGTCATTGTCTGCGTCCGCCGTCGGGTCCGGGTCATCATTGTTGCATCCGTCATCATCATCGTCGATTCCGGTGGTGTCCTCGACCGGAAGTTGTAGTAGCTCGAAGCATAACAGCCGGGCGTCCAACGCCGGCAAGGTGCTGCTCCCGAATGTGAACCCGCTGGATCAGTTTGCGGTGCTGCAGGGCAAGCTGCGGAACTCGATGTCGGCACCGCCTCCACCGGCCCAGCAATCCCATCACAACATCCCTCATCATCCACATTCCTCCGTCGCTCACAACCATCAGCAGCAGTCGCAGCAGCAGCAGCAGCAACAGCAATCGATTCCATCCACAACCACCACATCTCCGCAGTACAGTTTGGACTTTTTGCACTATGTGGGCATGCGAATGTCTGGGAGTGGTGGAACGACGCCGCAATCGACGGCGACCGCGGCCGCCCAAGCTGCGGCGCTCTTCCGTGGCAATCCCCATTTTAACTATAGCAATTTCAATCAACAACTGCACCCACAGCAACCTTCGCAGCAGCAGCAGCAGCAACATCACCTGCAGAGGCACTTCTCCGGCTATTACGAGGAGATGATGGTTCCGGCAGGTGGCACTGGTGGGGGCGATGCTGGCCAGTTGTATAATGGCGCCGCCGGCTATCCGGGGGTAGATTATTTGGTAAATGGCGCGGCAGCCGCGGTTGGAAACGGTGGAGCCGGAGATTCTATGGCCTATTGCTATTCGCAGAATCATCAGCACAACCATCACGCGCATCAGCACCAGCACAATCACCCGCCGCAACAGCAGCAGCAGCAACAGCAGCCAACGTCCGGGTACGGTAACGGAGGCTTCCACCAGAACAACAACTACCAGCAGCACAACCGGAACTACGGAGGCGGCCGGGGTGGCCAATCCAATGGGTATGTTGGGTGCTTTTTTGGTTTTGGGTTATGAAGCTAACTTGGCGTTCTCTTTCAGTGGAAACATGCAAGGCAGAAAGACCTGGAACAACAACAACAACAGCTGGCACGGCAAACGGTCCAACATGATGCAGGGTGGCAAGTTTGGTGGCGTCGGTGGCATCAAAGGTCCCAACATGAGCCACGGAGGCTACCGCAAGAGTTATCACTATTACAACAACAACAACAGCAACCACCATCACCACCACACGAACGGCCATCACCATGATCCACACCAGCAGCAGCACCAGGACCAAATGCGGAATCTGGTGTACATCCGAGGGTACGATCGAGGGCAGGGAGCTGCCAGCAGTAGTCAGGAGAGCACGAGCCGATCGCCAACGCCAAGTCCACAGTCGGAGAGCCCGGCGATCGATACGGCAAGCGAGGTCGTGAAAACAACGAGTAGCAATATAGCCGGAAGCAGCGGCTCTTCGGTGCAGGATGAAAAGTCCGACAGTGGCATCGAGGACGGAGCAGCGACACTGAAAAAGTCCGGTGCCGTGCCCAGTTCGTCGTCGTCTTCCTCGTCGGTGGTGTCGATCCCGTCGACGGACTCCTCGGCCATTTCCTCGGCAGCGTCACAAAATCTTAGTCTTGAACTGAACGGTGCTACCGGCCAGGGTTACGAGTCGGATTCGTCACATTCCTCCAGCTACAACAGTCACACCTATCGCCACAGAAAGTACGCCAACGGAGGGCAGGTTTACCGATCTTCCTCGTCGACGTCCTCCGGTGTTTCATCCACTGCCACTTTCCCGCCGCTGGTCGTGGACTTTGCGATGCAAACGTCCTCCGCCTCGGCTGTCAACACTCCGACAGCGTCGGCGACCTCTCAACAGGTGGCGGACTTTTTTCTACGCAGTCAAAGCTACCACGGCTCGCACCAGAACCTTACGACCGTGAGTGGAAGTGCCAGTCCAAATCCGCCGGATTCTCCCGTCGGACCAGCTCGACCGTTGGTTGGCACGCAGTCTATGCCAATGTTCAGCGAGCTGTTTACCGGCCAGCAGCACCACAACCATCATCAGCAGCAGAACCAGCAACGAACCCATCCGAATTTGTCCTACGGCAGCAACAGCTCACTGGACTCGACGCTGCAGAACGTGGTCGGGGGCACGCCGGCGTCCGCGTCGGCCAGCTCCAACAACAGCAACTGCAGCATCGTGAGCACAACCAGCAGCAGCGGATACGGCAGTGCGCCGGCGTCCACGGTGCCGCCCAACGAGGCCTACTCGATGCAGAGCGGACATCCGAGAAGACGGTAAGTTGAATTGAGCCCGGTTTTTTTGTGTATCGAGTCTGACCTAACCAAACCTTTATTCTAGATTTTCCGGTCGCTCGTCACCTGCTCCGTACACGGAACAAGCCCACAAACCGAATCGGTCCTCGTTTGGAGGATCCAACACCGCCGTCAACAGCTCTAGTCAGCAACCGCCCAGTCCACCGTCGCATAACCGCAAGGGTCAACAACCCGCGTGGAGTACGCACCGCCCCGTAACGGTACCGACGTCAGCAACGACAACAACAACAACCGCCATACCTCCAGCGCCCCAGGCTCCACCACCGTCAACGTCGGTCCCACCGCCGTCCAACAACCTGCCACTGCTCCATCCGATCGATGGCACCAACTACCACACGCCCGCCGATCGCTTCCTGGCTCGGTCACACCTGGTGGAGCTGCTCGCCCCACCCGAGGACTTGGCCCCGGCCGGAAGCAAGTGGGCCGCCCTGTCCAGTGCCGTGTGGGACAAGTTTGCCGCCACGCAGCAGACGCAGCACAAGTTCGTCCAGAAGATTCAACTGTGGCGGTACCTGTTTATGTGCATCCGCAAGGCCTTCCCGCGGTTCAGCCTGTACCTGGTCGGCAGCACCATCTCCGGGTTCGCGTCCGACAACTCCGACGTGGACATGTGCCTGGTGTGTCGCGCCAACACGATCCCGTTCGACATGCGCGGCGAGGCGCTGTTCCAGCTCGGGCAGCTGAAGAACTACTTCATGAACATCAACACGTACTTCGAGGAGTTTAGCGTGATCCAGGCGAAGGTGCCCATCCTGCGGTTCCGCGACTCCACCAACTGCATCGTGGTCGATCTCAACTACAACAACTGCGTCGGCATCCGGAACACGCACCTGCTGTACTGCTACTCGCAACGTAAGTCCCCCTCAATTCCCTTCTCAAACAAACTAACTTCAACCCCAATTTCAAACAGTGGACTGGCGGCTGCGACCGCTCACGCTCGTCGTCAAGCTGTGGGCCCAGCACCACAACATCAACGACGCCAAGAACATGACCATCTCGAGCTACTCGCTGGTGCTGATGGTGATCCACTTTCTGCAGTACGGCGTCAGCCCGCCGATTCTGCCCTGCCTGCACGCGATGTACCCGGACAAGTTTGTGGTGAGTGTTGAGGGTGGGGTGGCGTTGTAGTGGGTTTAATCGTTTGGGAATCTCAAGGATTGTCCCACCTTGCAGCGCATGTCGGACATTAGCAACCTGGACCTGACGGAGACGATGGAACCGTACAAGAACGAGAACGCGCAGTCGCTGGGGGAGCTGTTTATGCAGTTCCTGGAGTACTACGCCAACTTTGAGTGAGTAGATTTTGGCAAGACTTTTATTTTTTAACCTTAAATCGTGGTATAGAATTTAAACCAAAGTATAGAATTTACCTGTTAGAATTAGCTTCCCGAACACGGACGTGAATTTCAAGCTACTTCAACAGAAATTTAAACAAAAAGTTGCTCAGAATATCTTCTCAAAAATTAAGGCTGGATGTTGAGCCGTAATGTTAAGCGATCTACTTTTCAAGCAGACGGCCAAGGTTCGAATCACGCCAGAACTCCGGCAATTGACTAGGTCGATATAGCCGACCTCTTCACCATCATGTCCCAACGCATTTCTCAATTTCAAAAGATATTGAATGGTCACCTTTCGATCATCGTCACTCGAAGTAATCCACCGAAGTTACAGTTCGTCGCAAGAGAAAATAGCTTTGCGCGTCGCCGCTCCATGTGCTTCTACAAAACATGAAGTCATACTATGAGAGGAATCAAGCCGTTAGGCGTCCATTTTATCGGCTTGGTAGTCATGTGTTCAAAGTTCAAAAACGATTGAATTGTTATTTGTCGGACGTTTCGTTTACATCGGCACTGTCTGTTTTCCCTTACCAGACCTCGTTTTGCTTGCGTAAATGAGGAAGGCCACCAGGGGATCATGCGACACAGCCTGATTGGTTTCTTCATTGCTCTAAGCGCTTAATCTCGTTTCTCAAGAGCTCCACGGCCTTCAGGAAGTTTGCTCCGTTGTCTGCGGTGTCGGTATAAATTGGTCCCAATGATATTGATACATTATTTGGTGAGCTGTAGAACGTCGTGCTTGATGTTTTCCGCTGTATGCGCGACATCAAGGTCGATCAGTTCGAGTGAAACGGAAAGGTAGCGCCATATTCAAACCACGACTCGAGTTTTTCGTAGTACCCTAAGGAAATTGCCATAACAAACGAAGTTCTGTTATTGTGGGGTCTTTTTGGGAGTTGCTGCCTACACGAAAAATTATAAATAATAGTCTCATCGCATGGTCTTGCTCAGTATTGCTTGAGCCGTGGAAGAGGGCACTTCCTAGTCTGAGACCGATGTTAGAGACTTTTGTCGGCGAATACCAGTGCGGGTCGGTCAACGACGGACCAGATGTTCACTCTGCGACAAATCGACGACAAGTTCCGGGAGTACAACCTGCAAACACATCATTTGTTTATTGACTTCAAGGCGGCGTACGATTCAGTAAAAAAAACCGATTAAATCCCACCCGGGGAAAAAAAATTAAAAAATTACAAAAATTAGGATGAATCGAAGTAATGAGTGCTGAGGTCGATCGTAGTAACCGGTGCTGACGGTTGGAAAACTTTTTCACTCCGCCATTTTTCCATTTCCATTCAATTTTTTTGCAAAAAGTAATGAGCCGTTGAAAATTGTTTAATTTAAGAAGGTTTTTTTTTGTGTTAAGGGAATTCTGATTCTTGTTGTCGTTGGAAGTGAATTTCGTTGAAAATTCAATAAATCTTTCGAATCTGCCAAGAATCAGGAAGTAAGTGAAAAGTAAGTGGAAGATATGGAGGATGCTGTTTCAAGAGAATGTGAAAGAGTCTGGATGTGAAATTCGATTCAACACCAGCGAAACATCCGGATATATTTGTTTGGAGTGGAGATATTCGGTGCTAGGAACAGTTACACTTCATCCGATCGGCCTGTTTCTTGTCAAGAAGCTGGGGCTGACGATCGGGACACCACCTGGCTGTGTCTTTTGAAGATTTGCTTTTCCTTGGTGAGAGCTTTCCATCAAGTTTTAAAGACTACGATATGTCTAATGAGTGGCAGTGCGTGGCCGAATGGTTACGCTGTCCGCTTTATAAGCGGATGATTCTGGGTTCGATTCCCATCTGCTGCAACCTTCCATCGGATGAGGAAGTAAAATGTCGGTCCCGGCCTTGGTTGTTAGGCCGTTAAGTCATTCCAGGTGTAGGAGTCGTCTCCATGCCATAAGTACAAACAACACACCAAACCAAGCCTACTCCGGTGGAATCGCTGGCGGCGGTTGGACTCACAATCCAAAGGTCGTCAGTTCAAACACTGGGGTGGAAGGTTCCTTGGAGTAAAAGAGGTTTGGGTGCTCTCCCCATTCAAGCCTTCGGACTCCTAGGTTCGAGCAGAAACTTGCAATAGAGACCACAAAAGACCCGGGGGTCGTTAATGTGGATGGTTTGATTTTGATGTCTAATGAGAGGTGTACTCTCGGGCAACTGCCTTACACGGCGTTGCATGGTCGTCGATGGTCCCTAGGGAAAGTACCGGCTATTTAGGCGGCTTGCCAAGCATCGATTGAACCACTGCGCCTTGTGCCTCGCACCTCATTGGAGGAGGCATGTGTCGTTGACTTGCTAGACGCCAAGGTGGAGGAGACTGCTCTGGACGAAATTGTAATGGCCATTAGAAATGATGTCCTTAATCACATCATCGGAGCGTCATGTGCGAGAGGCCATGGATATTCTGATCCGCGAGTTAATGAAGGAAGCACCGGACGACTTCAGACACTCCAAGAGAAGAAGTTTGTCTCTTTATCGGAGTTGTTCTACAATTATGACGTCATCGTCCGCGAGCTGGACCGGCTCGGCGCGAAGATGAGCAGTCCGGAGCAATTATATTCGCGGCTATTGAGCGATCAAAACGCATGTTTTTATATGCGGAGAAGGCCATGGAAGAGAGGACCTTCGGGGCTACCAAACGTTGCGCTGATAACCTCATCGCAAACGCCTTCTAAGAAAGTCGAAGGAAAATGTTTTGGCTGTGGAGAAACTGGACATTACAATAACCGATGCTCAAGACGCCCACGGAAGCCAGGAAACAAGTACGGCGGCGGTCGAGCTACTGGAGGACATGCCGCGCGTCAAGTGTGCGAACTGTGACGGTAACCAAATCGGCAATTACCGCGAACGCATCGTGCGCAAGTCCATCTGCGGTGTCAATTCTATATTGACGAAAATGGCGCGTTACCATCGTATGAATTCGGCGTGGCATTCTATGTACTTGAATCTTACGCCCCAAGCTGAGATGATGTCTGTAACGCAACAGTTTTTTTTGTTGTCCATCAGACGACTTTTATCAAAGACGGACTAACGTTGAAAGACGCCGAGCTCCCGTGGTCTAGTGGTACGGGTTTCGCTTTGTAAGCGGAAGGTCGATGGCTTGAAACCCATCTGGCGAGGCAAAAGGGGTAGGTGGCGGTCGAGAGGGGATTTCGGCTGCTGCGGGAATTGATTTGTCAAGTCCCAAGCCTCCCCAAAACCCATCACATCCAATCTCTCGGACGATCTGTTGGCGACTGAGTCTGAGCGTTGAAGAACTCTGCAGCAATACACAGAGAAGAGCTTCAAATGCTACTTTCGACTTGGTCACATGCTCTCAGGCAAAATTCGAGCTGAAGATTGGGCTATATGATCGGTAACAATCTCTAGATGGGTCAAAAATAAACGAGATTTCCCCTCAATCTCGCTCATCTCCACGTCTTCGGATCGGTCTCTCGTGCTCGTGTGGCATGGCATTGAGTGATTGGTTTGGGGAATGAGAGGGGGCAACTGCTCGAATAATTCGTCAAAAACTGTCTCGCTCAAACAATAGCGCTACGGAAGACGATCGTTCGGCAGGCTGTGTATAGCAGCAAAACAGAAAACCTGAGAACAGATCATACTACAATAGATACGCAAGTGTCGCAGTGGTCCGTGTCTGTTCACAGTAAAAAAAAAAAAAAAAAAATAAAACGTTGAAAGACACAGTTTGTGCCCGAACTTGGGAGCAGTTCCAAGAAGTTATTGAAGATTGCCAGGACGGTCACCGGAATACCGGAATGATTTGGGGCAATGTGGTTGGGAACATATTGGTAGGATATTGGCCACACCCGAAGTGGCCAGTGCCCCGGGGGAAGGTTCTTCCGGGGGATATTTACCGAACCATACAATTTGGGGCACTATGGGTATTAAAATTCATGGCTTTTGATACTGGTAATGAAAATGGCCATTTTGACCGGATTGGCCACACCCGGAGTGGTCAGTGCCCTAGGGGAAGGTTCACTGTTCAGCCTGTTCGGGGCTGGCCGATATGTTTCAGTGGACTGTATTTTGGGTTGTGGCAGCGGGATCGCAGGAAGAGGAAAACACCGGGAATTGTGATTTTCTTGGTTTATTTTTCCTTCTTACTCTTCCTCCTGCATCTCACTACACTACTTGATCACTTCACTTCTGTGAAAACGTGTTTACTCTCCGACGATCGGACGTGTTCTGGCGAGCGCGCTCGTTGCGCGCGTTTTGCTGTTTGCTGTCAACTGTCAGTTGACATGGTGGGCGCAGGGGTGTGCGCACGGTGGGGTTTCTTCGGTGAACACCGAACACAGCCTATACAGTCAATTATTCTGTAATAAATCAAGCTTTTATGGTTTAGATTTTCTAGAAATATCGTAAATTAATTTCCCGTGTTTTTTTCCCAGTTACACCCAGTACGCCATCTCGGTGCGCACGGCGTCGGTCATCCCAATCGAGAGTGCCCGCGTGGCTCGGAGCTACAAGAACGACCCGCACCACTGGCGGCAGCTGTGCATTGAAGGTAGTATTCACAGCATCCCTAAATTTGCCTTCATACAACTAGACCGCTTTGTGCGTTCCTTCCCACAGAACCGTTCGATCTCACCAACACGGCCCGCTCCGTGTTCGACGCAGACATTTTCGAGCAGATCAAGTCCGTCTTTTCGACGAGCTGGCGCCGGCTCAAGGACACCAACGATCTCGGCTCGATCTTCGAGTGCGACCCGCTGTTTGTCCCGGTCGCCTCGACGCTCTCCATCACGTCATGATCGCTCGAGGAGGCACGCACAGTCCACGCGTTCCGGTGGTGGTTCCGGAACGACAGTTTTGCCACCGCAGCTGCGGCAGCGGGTTAGGCGGACGGGGGAAAACAAGGGGGAGGAGGTGAGCTTCAACAAGACTGACTTACTATAAGTTGAAAAAAAAACAAACAAAATAATAAAAAAATACGCGCGGCGGTGTTGCGATCAAAGGACAGACACATATCAGACGGGCGTCGGGTGTCAGGGCGCGCGCGCGCGCTCGCGCAGAGCTGGAACGTACTTTAGCTACAAGCAATGCATTAAACAGTCAAAAATCAGCAGCGGCAGAAATGTGTTCATTTTATCGCCAGTCAAACAATGTTCGTGTGGTCGAGGAATTGTGCGTGTGTGCGTGCGTGCGAGGAGCGAAAGTCACTAGATTTTAAGGAGCAAGGCCACTTCGCGCGGGGAGGGACGTCCTCGCGCGGCCGTCATGAAATGATCTCGTTTAATTATTACGTTTTTTCGTGCCATCGGTTTTTTGTTGTTCTTTTTTGTACAATTAAGAGGAGAAGGCGAGGAGGAGGAGAAGTCGGCGAAAAGTGCTCAATGCGAAGGGGACCAACGGACAGAAAAAAATGGTTTAAAAATGCTTCACCTAACAAAAAAACAAACAAAAAAAAAACGAATCTTCCCTCGCAAAGTAGCGGCGCGTCGCGCCCCAAGAAGAAGCAGTCCGGAGGATAATCCTGTGTACAGCAAACGTAACGGTATATTTTTGTCTCGTAGTATTAGCTCTCCTGATCTTGGTAGATGTGAAATCAAATACTCTTTCTAGTAGCTAGAGCAAGGCTTTACAAAGCAAGGACTAAACAAAAACGGAAACTGAAAGATCCTATAGTAATATATAGCAAAAAGAAAACAAAGCAAACAAAAAAAAACTCAAACAAACACACACTAGCAGTCAAAGTAAGGAGAAAGTTGCGCGCGATACAATAATAATACTTGGTAACGGCTAAAGACAAAGACAAAGTTTGAAAACACGAAATGAATACACCTTTTTAAGGGTTCATTTTTAAAACGAGAAAATATTTCTATTAAAAATGTAAAAAAAACACGGCTGTGAAAATTAAGAAATTTAAATTATTATTACACAAAAACAAAAAAAAAAGAGTGAAGCAAAACTTAAGGAAACTAATTAAAGATATATTTTTAGATTTAATTTATATGAAGAGCAAAGGGAAGCGAGAGAGGGGAAAGGCAAGAAGCAAGCGGTGCAAAGAGAAGAGAGGAAAGGGAAGTGTAGTGAAGAACGCGAAGAAGAAAACAAGGAAAACCAACAAAAAAGTATTAAAATACTGCAAAAAGTCAAAAAAAGTAAAAAACAGAAAAATGCTAGGACGAGAGAGTGCCACAAGCGGTGCAAAGTGTGAAGCGAAAAGTGTTGGGAAGTGTCGAAGATTTCTATTCCCACGTCGCGCGCGCGCGCGTGCTCTTGTGGCAAACTCGAATCTTGCAAACCAAAAAAAGCAATAAGAAAACAAAAGAAGCAAAAAAAAAAAGAATGAAAGAAGAAGATCACAAACAGTCTAGGAAGATGCGTTTTGTTTGATAAAAGGGCGAATTCAATCTCAGTTTTTTTGTTAACACATCCATCACACAGGTTGGAATAGCGTTGGGCAGCAGCAGGTTAGAGAGAAGAAGAGAAAGAGAAAAATAAGCGTTAGCTTGCTCCGAGTGAAGAAATTTTCTTTTTTTATCATTGTTTGTTCGTCGATAAACATGCTGGAGTTTAGGCAATCATTTCCAAAAACAAAAACCATGATCATTTCCACGTTTGCCCAATTTTGTTTGTATCTCCTTTTCCATGGGGTTTCACACACCCACCCAAATGTAAATTAGCGTTAGAATGCCAGGTTTATTTCAAGTGAAGAAGGTTCAAAAAGTCTTGTAATCAGAAAGCAAAAGAAAAAAAAAGTCTAAAACACCACCACGAAAAGAAACAGAAATTCGCTCTTTTTATTTCCCCCCTTCCAAGACGCGTTAATCCGAGGAGCGGGGTGGTTTCATTGTGTCCAGAGATGAAAGCAGTATAATCGAAAATCCACCCGTGAAATGGTCATGAATCGCGGACCAGCGAGAAAAAGAAAAGAAAGTTTAAACGTTTTTGTCCCCTGTGAGAAGAGTAACTTTTTATCAGCTCGAAAGCCCGTTTCAAACGAGCGCATATTTTGGCGAAAGTTGAGCTAGAGAGAGTAAGATATATGATGTGGAAGAAAGAGGCAGATCAGTTGAATAAAAAAAAAATACGAAATGAGCAATTGACGTTTGATGTTGTACTTATTTGTTGCGCGAGCAGTTGGAGTGGAACTGTCCGAAAATCCCTGATTATTTCGAGGTTGGGATTTGGCTTCCCTTTTGATTACACTGCAGTCGGCATGCACCATCAGTTGCGGTTCTCCAGACAACAACGTCCAATATTCCCAACGAATTTGAGAAGATCCCAGTAAAGGTCGCCCTTCACCACCCGATCTCCGACCTGGATGAAAACCTGGCGAACGTCAAGGGCTGGGTGCTGAAAAGTGGTTCGCAAAACGGCCTCAATTTTGAATTGTCAAAGTGGAACCAATTTACTGTTCGCCATAGAAATGTTTTTTTTTTTCAAGAATCTAAAATTTGTGGCTGTTGAGGAAAACCTTGAAGGCGAGATTGTCATTATTTTTATAATTATGAATTGAATTTGTTTATGGAGTCGATGCAGTTATATCCGTTCAGAAGCTGTCTTAATCTTAATTTGACTCCGTTTGAAAACCTACTGGTTTAGTGAAAATCTTCTCTGTTGGTTGGATCAGCTTCACTGCAATTAGCGCTGTTTTTTCGCTGGACCAGGAAGAGCTGCAGGATTCCAAAATCAGCCAGAGAATTTATCTGCCTCATCGCATAATGACATTCTCGCCGCAGTTCTTCATCATCCGTAAAAAAGAAAAACCTCTTCTAACCGATCCAAACCTGAAAACACACTCAATTTTTCAGCAAAAAATATCAAAAACTAGCCAAAATGATACACAAACAACTGATTATAAAACAGCTCATTTACCGGTAAGAAAAAAGTCATGTTTTTGCTTGAACAGTTCCTATTTTGTAGATGTAAACAAAGTGGGATAATTCGGAAATCACGTTACGCATTCGCTCTATTCATCACCCAGGTCAAGGGTTTAGCCAGGTTATAAAAAAAACGTTACATAATCCACCTTTAGGTGGTTGGCGCCTTCCTCACATTTAAAGGGTGCTATCCAAAATGCAAAAAGTGCGTAAATAACACTTAAGTGCTTATAACTTTTGATAGGGTTGTCAGATTTTCAATGTTTTAGACGTATTGGAAAGCTCTTTTAAATACCTATCCAACAATGGGTCGCATGAGAGTTCCGGACAACTTTTTCATCAAAATTTTTGAGATCCGGCCTCAAAAAAGTGTATAAAAACACTTAAGTGCTTATAAATTTTGATAGATTTGTCAGATCTTCAATGTCTTGGACGCGTTGGAAAGGTCTTTCAAATACCTTTCTAAAAATGTATAGCGTGACGACTTTTCTTACAAAAACCACCCTTTTTACAATCTTCCGGACTTTTGTTAAAATCGTTTTTTTAGCATAACTTTTGAAGTACTTAACTTAACTTTATCATATTTAATAGCGACTTATGGGACCCCAAGACGGATCGAATGACGCCAAAACGGACAAAATCGGTTCAGCCAATGTCGAGATAATCGAGTGACAATTTTTTGATCAACATCCCACCACACACACAGACATTTGCTCAGAATTTGATTCTGAGTCGATAGGTATACATGAAGGTGGGTCTAGGAGGTCTAATTGAGAAGTTCATTTTTCGAGTGATTTTATAGCCTTTCCTCAGTAACGTGAGGAAGGCAAAAGCCCAATGGCACCGCTGTCAAATATTCGGACACGGCTCCAGAAACTGCATTCTCCCACACCACCAAGCTCTCAGTGAGCTGAGGAAGAAGTACATCTACAACGAATAAGCTGTCTTGTGCAGCGAAGTTTTTCGACGTCAAAAGACAAAACAAACTGTGATTTAGTGCTAAGCTTTGCTATTTCTATCATTGTCCTTAGCAAATTTCAACGGCATTTAGAAAATATTTTTTCCTTCTCTTGTTAGCATACACTCAAACCCCGATGGTTTGACATCACAATATACAAGTACAATATTTTTGGTAATATGTACTTTTTTCAAGTACACTCAACCCCCGATGGTTGGTCACTTTTTCGTTTGACACTTTTTTAGTTTGTACCCCGTTGGTTGGTCAAAGTCAAACTAAAAAGTGACGAACTGTCGCTTTTTACACGGTGCTCACGCACACTATCAAAACAAACGTTTGGTAGTAAGTGTAAGCTCTGTGTAAAGAGAGTGTCAAACTAAAAAGTGACCCCGTTCGTTTGACAACAGTTGGTGTCAAACCATCGTGGTTTGATTGTAAATGCTTCCTTTAGGTATTTTTGTTTGTTTGTTTTAGGTTTATTGAGTTGAAAAATAATTCATGGAGAAAAATATTGTTGTAAAGCTAACGATACCTCGGAAACTAAACTTTTGCGAAATTTTCTGATCTATTCAATCAAAATAAATTCAATTTTTTTAAGCTGAGCTTAACTCTTGAAATGGTATAAGAAGATAGTTTTCCATTTTTCAAAAAAATATGAATTGAATTATTCTTTTTTTTTTATTTTCTTATTGAAGACATAAGAAAAATTCGCAAAAGTTTTAATTTTTACCACTAAAAATCGGACCAACAGTTTCCGAGATACCCGTTCTTCAAAATTACAGGCTAATTAGATGATACTTAAAGAAATTTATTTCCAACGATTTGAATTTTTGGTGAGGCTATATCTCAGGTACTAATTGCCCGACTTTTAATGTTTCAGAGAAAAAAATATATGAAATTTTCTCAGCCATTCAAAAAAAAAAGTATTTCAGAGTTTTTTTCAACATTATTTCTCGACTTTTTTTTGATTAGGTCCTATAAACATATGAAAGACAATAGTTTATTGGTCCTTTTCAAAAAAAACTCTGGATTTTTTTAATTTAAAAAAACCTAAAAATATGTTTTCTGAAACAAACTTAATATTAAAAATTCTGCCTGCCTGATTTTTGGAACAATAAATAGGCTCTTTCCCGACATTTTGTGAGGTCCGTTAAAATATTTCGTCGAGCAACTTTTTTTTTCGATTTTAGGGGATTTTTCTTCAAAAGAGTCGCTAAAAAGCGATAGATTCATGTAATATTAATCATTTTGATATGAATACCTATGCACTGAGAAATACTAAATTACATGACCTCAATTAAAAAGTTTCCGAGCCAAATTTGCCAGATATCTACCTTTCTTTGAAATAACCCCAAAATCCAAGCAGAAAACCTATATACAACCGAATAAAAATGGTTTATTTGTACAATTTGTTATAAAAATGCAGTTACATATTGTTTGTATTTAGAACTGAAAATAAAACGCTGTTAAACTTTGAGTATTTAATTGAAAACTATTTATTACTCAAAAGGTTCCTATTTTTTTTTAATTCTGTCGTGAAACTAATGGCCTACTTTTATCTACCAAAAATAATCGAATGAAAAATTAAAATAATTCTTAATCAGTGCTTTTTCAGCACTGAAATGGGTATTGAAAAGTTGAACTATCTACACTTAGGCTGGTACAATAGTAGTTTGTGCAACAAGTTGCAAAAAGAAGATTTTTTCAGCACGTGTCGTACATTTATCCAACGAGGTTCACCGAGTTGGATAAATATGACAAGTGCTAAAAATTTAAGTGCAATTAGTTAAAATCAATTTAAAATGAATTCCCCTGCGTTTAGAATCATTTTTAGCATGTTTGGGTTGATATAAAAATCTTTTGAATTTTTGAAAATTTTCGATGTCCACTATCGCTAAAGTTTTTTTTTCGAAAAAATTTTTGTTTTCGTCAAATTTTACATTTTTTGAAAATTATTTTTTGCAAAACAACTGAACTAGTGTAAAATACATTTTAAAACACTTTTTCCATGCAAATGTTGAAACTATGGCATGTTATTTTAATATTTATATTTTTTTTATTTTTTTGCCCCCCTACCTATATTTTTCGTTTTAAACGGCCCAAATTTTTTCAGATTTTTTTCATTTTCCCGTGTTTAGGAGGTCATTTTAAGCCACTTTTGATCTACGAAAAACTTAACTTCTCTTATTAAAATTTTTATATTTTTCTTGTTTCATTTTTAGTATTTTAATTTGCATTTATCTTATTTAGTTTATGTTTGATTTTTTTGCTTTTCTTACTAAAGAAAGGTATAGGGTTTGCTTTTGGCTCCGACGCCAAATCAAGCTTCGTTCCCAAACCATTTCTCGAGCAATATTTATTCGAAAAATCTGCAAAAAATCATGGACGATCGATTTTCGACGCCCGATCGATGGACAATGACAGAATTGGTCTACCTCCAATATCCGAATTTTGGTGCTTAATTTACTGTAAAGCACGCGTGACGTCCGTGTGTGGTAAAAAAAGTGCTCAATTTTGTGGTAGGGGGTTTCTCAGAGCCCACATTATGGATTTAAGCTCTCTTGGGCGCATTTGAAAGGGGATGTGCTGAACCTGAACCAGTTCCATACCGAATTTGAATTTATCCATTTTTTATGGGGACTCGGAGTGTGTTTTCACCAAATCAGGCGATTTTCAAATGAAAGTTCGGTCGAAAATTGAAGTATTGAAATCGTTTATTTATCCAAAAAATTGCATTTTTCCAGCCCTACATCCTCCCAAATTTTCATCCATGTCGGTAATGTGGTTCTTGATTTACAGCTTATGGACTAATTCACTGTGAGGGGGAAAAACCCTTAAAAAAGGTAAAAGCCAATTTTCACCAAATGCCAAAACTATTCCTTTGGCATTTTATCTAATTTTTTTTCTCTACATCATAATCTAGACCATACTCGATGTTCTGAAACAAATTTGACCTCATTCGGATTTACCGTTCAGATTTTAGAAAATTTCCATTTTTGCCTTTCTTACTAAAGAAAGGTATAGGGTTTGCTTTTGGCTCCGACGCCAAATCAAGCTTCGTTCCCAAACCATTTCTCGAGAAATATTCATTCGAAAAATCTGCAAAAAATCATGGACGATCGATTTTCGTCGCTTCGTCGACAAGTTGTCAAGTTGAGCTTCTTATGCAGACGCGAACAATGCTGGCGCGTATAGAGTTTTGATTCTAGATTACCCCCTTTTAGTGCAAGTTGCTTTATCGATTGCTCGGTCATCACACATTGCCTATCATTATTTTCTATGCTTAGCTTCAGTGAACGCAAACTCGACGCAAGCAGCTATCTGTTCTGAAGCCTCATGCTCATTCTTTTGCCTTTCTTTTTTGTTTTGCTCATTCTCTGATCGATATATGAGCGAACGAATTTCTGGGAAGCGTCCAAGCTTCCCATGTGCCAGTGACAATGCACATCGCGGATTTGGTTTTCTAGCTTCGGTACTAGCCTTTTTGTGTATTAGTATTTTTGTTTATCGTACCAGCGCACCAAGGTGGTTTATTCGGTACGTTTGCGTTTGTCGCAGTGAAGTCCCACCGAGCGCTCAGTCGTTGTTTGCTTCCCAATCCCAAAAACGCCTAAATGCATACTCTGGCTTGTTTATTGAAAGCTCACAATTTTGCCTAACGCCTAAATGACAGTTTAGTGAATTACAGTAGGCATTTCAAAGCTTTCAAGAACATTTATGCGGCTTTACCGTTACATCGTTGTTTACAACACGGCAAATTCTCGGGTGTTGAAACACTTTCTGCCAGTCATTTTGTAACCACTTTAACGCATTGGAGCAAGACGGAATTATTTTGTTTTCTCGTTAATTTTTAATATTATGAAAAGTGCCAAAAAACACTCAGAGAATACGAACAATTTAGCGATATGCAGAAAACATTACGAACATCGCAAATTGTGAGCTTATTCTCTGTCGCAAAAACAATGTGTTCTGATTTAAAAAATTGAAAATGCGTGTGTGCGAGCACAGCTTACAACCGGCCATGGCAAATGGGGCAAAAACCAGCGCTTTTCAGTTATATGAAAAAAATATGGTTGAGTTTCGAATTGATTAATGAATGGACCATTCTTTATTTTGCTATTTCTTTGAAAAAAAAATCAACTGCCGTTAACTTCCTTTTGTAAGAAAGGCTCTATCTCACCCCAGGTGGGATTAAATCGGGTTTTTAGTATTTAACCTATTCCTAACATTACATTTTGCTTATCTAATTTTTTCATGTTTTTACAGTAATTATTTAAATTTTTTGCTTCTTTTCACATTTTTTTTCTCTAGAATAAAACCAATATCATTTAAATTGTTTGAAAATGTTTAGAGGCACAGTCTGGGACACGAGAAAATTACTGCATACTTCTTTTTACTTATCTTCGTCATATAAAGAGTTTGATGCTCGATTAAAGCTTCAAAAATACTATTTAGGCTATAAACTTACCAGCAACAGCACCGCCTCGAGTAAGCACGCAAATGTATGCTACTTACTGGCCAAAAGATCAAATTTAATGCACTTTTGAACATAATTTCTATTTTGCTAGATCATTTCTCGTCATTTTGTTGGCACACACAGTGACACACGCGAGAAACCCTCAAACGCTTAATGTAATCGCCAAAATAAACTTATCACTTTCGCTTACCTTTTCACGGCGCTTTCAATACAAAACTGCCCCCATCTATCGGCAACATGTTCTTTTGAACATTAGTTAGTTACTCACTTGAAAAATAATCCCGAAATATGTAAATAATTAGCAAGCGCCATCAAAAAAACAAACGCGCAAAGTTTTTAACGTTTGACTTTTGACTACTCATTCTAATCGAAGGCTGAAGAAAACCGAGCGAGAAGCGAAGGCAAATAAAGAACAAAGGGTGGCCACCAACACCACCAGCAGCGCCGTTGGAGTGAGCCAGTGATGCCAGGAAATTTTCTCTATAAATGCTACTTTTCGTGAGTGTTCGCTTAAAATTTCATCAATTTCGGCAGCACTACACAGAAAAAAAGTTGAATTTTGGAATGTTGAAAATTTGGTACGTTGAATATTACCTCTTTATTTGTGTAATATTACATAAAAAATGTGTAAAAATGTGAACCTGATTCATCAAAAACTGCTGAAAATTCATCATTTTCTGGGGTAAAATTTATCATTTATTTTGCCACAAAATCTGTCACCATTTCCTGATGAATATTACCATCATTTTTTTTCTGTGTAAGCAGACCCAAAAGAGCGCTGGAAGTAAAAAAACTAAGCTGAAAATAGAAAAATGGGCGTGTCCCAATGCATTCTCATTTGATTATAATACATTTTGGAAATATTTTTTTCTAACGCTTATTAAAGGAATAAAATAACTTTTAGGAAAAGTGAAAATAAACAGAAATGTGCACAACAAGTTGCTCTACTCGTTGGTGTACTTGGTTTTAGTAAATTTCAAGGAACACTCCAGATTATCCAGCATCATTCAAACACGACCGCTTATTACGCTTAAAATGGGTATATTTCCCATAAAATACAGGAAATGTTAGTAAAAAACACAGCCAAAGTTGACCCCAAAAAAAATTACATTTTCAAAAATATTGGCAAAAATAAATTAAGTAAAACTTTAAACCCATTAATTTTCTAAAATTTTAAGAGTTCTTCTTTTCAATGCTTTTTAAAGATTGAAAATTGGTTGAAAAATGGATTATTTTTTTTAAATCGAAGCCCGGTTTAAGGTGGGGTTGGGTTGTAAAGGGGTAAACCCATGCATATTTGATATAAAATTTCAATTTTTGTACGACCAATGGCCAAAGTTAGTTCTTATTTCGAAAATTTCGTTGGATCGTAGTTGTCGTTTTTCTTGCCACGTGACCGTAACCAGTTCACTATATCAGCTACAGAGTCAGCTCAAAGAAAATTTAATTTCAATCCACACCACGCCTCGCAAAACAGCCCTGCCTCACCAAACCAGCTTAATTTAAATTTAAATACAAGTTATTAGTGTTAATACCTGTCAAAACAGTTACCGTAGCTCCCCCCGAGACCGAGCGAACTTCGAAACCTATCGCAGATTGCCACCGGCCATCGCATTCAATTAGTGCGCATAATTTGGACCCGGTCCAGTGGCCATCATCCGAAAATCTAATCTCGATGGCCGGGGTGCGCCCCTGTGTGATAGATTTTACGTTATGATTAGCTATCGAAGGGCTCAAATATGATATAGACCCGGCCCGTCCAGCCAGTAATCCCCCTCTCCCTTCAATCAAACCGAATATCACCGATCCCTGTCCTGGCCAGCATGCAAATTTTAGCGATTTTAGATGAACGGGATTGGGTCATCACGGCCGTCGCTACCAACATCATGTTTGATGATTTATTTAGCAGTGTTCCGATGAACCCAAAATCCTATATAGGCACGGTTGGGATGGTCTGTGATGGCAATCTGGTGAACTGAAAACATGCTGTTAATATATTGTTGAAGGTATGCTTTGTTGGTGCATTGCCATAAAATTTGATAGTTTTTTAAAAGATAAATTTAATTGTATATTTGCCAATATTGAAGGATATTTTTCAGTTTCAAAAAAAGTCTTTACTAAATTTCATAAGTTTCTTTAAATAATAGCTAATGCAATAATAGTATTCTATACATTGAATCGATTGCGGCAAGCAAGCATTACAGTTATACGATTTGCATGGACAATTTTCATCATTTTGCGTAAACTATAAAACGGTGGACAGCGTCGTCTCGCTGGGATGCAGTGAAGGGGAAAAGTGTGGCAATAAATACGTCAATTTTCATCCATTTGATAAAGAGACCGCCTGGATTATCTTGTTGGGTTCGGGGATAACGGTTTTGATATGGGTGTTGTGAAACGTTCTTTTGCATGAAATTTCGCTCTATATAAGCTAAAAAAGTGTTATTATCAAACATTAAACATTAAACATTAAACATTAAACATTAAACATTAAACATTAAACATTAAACATTAAACATTAAACATTAAACATTAAACATTAAACATTAAACATTAAACATTAAACATTAAACATTAAACATTAAACATTAAACATTAATTATTAAACATTAAACATTAAACATTAAACATTAAACATTAAACATTAAACATTAAACATTAAACATTAAACATTAAACATTAAACATTAATTATTAAACATTAAACATTAAACATTAAACATTAAACATTAAACATTAAACATTAAACATTAAACATTAAACATTAAACATTAAACATTAAACATTAAACATTAAACATTAAACATTAAACATTAAACATTAAACATTAAACATTAAACATTAAACATTAAACATTAAACATTAAACATTAAACATTAAACATTAAACATTAAACATTAAACATTAAACATTAAACATTAAACATTAAACATTAAACATTAAACATTAAACATTAAACATTAAACATTAAACATTAAACATTAAACATTAAACATTAAACATTAAACATTAAACATTAAACATTAAACATTAAACATTAAACATTAAACATTAAACATTAAACATTAAACATTAAACATTAAACATTAAACATTAAACATTAAACATTAAACATTAAACATTAAACATTAAACATTAAACATTAAACATTAAACATTAAACATTAAACATTAAACATTAAACATTAAACATTAAACATTAAACATTAAACATTAAACATTAAACATTAAACATTAAACATTAAACATTAAACATTAAACATTAAACATTAAACATTAAACATTAAACATTAAACATTAAACATTAAACATTAAACATTAAACATTAAACATTAAACATTAAACATTAAACATTAAACATTAAACATTAAACATTAAACATTAAACATTAAACATTAAACATTAAACATTAAACATTAAACATTAAACATTAAACATTAAACATTAAACATTAAACATTAAACATTAAACATTAAACATTAAACATTAAACATTAAACATTAAACATTAAACATTAAACATTAAACATTAAACATTAAACATTAAACATTAAACATTAAACATTAAACATTAAACATTAAACATTAAACATTAAACATTAAACATTAAACATTAAACATTAAACATTAAACATTAAACATTAAACATTAAACATTAAACATTAAACATTAAACATTAAACATTAAACATTAAACATTAAACATTAAACATTAAACATTAAACATTAAACATTAAACATTAAACATTAAACATTAAACATTAAACATTAAACATTAAACATTAAACATTAAACATTAAACATTAAACATTAAACATTAAACATTAAACATTAAACATTAAACATTAAACATTAAACATTAAACATTAAACATTAAACATTAAACATTAAACATTAAACATTAAACATTAAACATTAAACATTAAACATTAAACATTAAACATTAAACATTAAACATTAAACATTAAACATTAAACATTAAACATTAAACATTAAACATTAAACATTAAACATTAAACATTAAACATTAAACATTAAACATTAAACATTAAACATTAAACATTAAACATTAAACATTAAACATTAAACATTAAACATTAAACATTAAACATTAAACATTAAACATTAAACATTAAACATTAAACATTAAACATTAAACATTAAACATTAAACATTAAACATTAAACATTAAACATTAAACATTAAACATTAAACATTAAACATTAAACATTAAACATTAAACATTAAACATTAAACATTAAACATTAAACATTAAACATTAAACATTAAACATTAAACATTAAACATTAAACATTAAACATTAAACATTAAACATTAAACATTAAACATTAAACATTAAACATTAAACATTAAACATTAAACATTAAACATTAAACATTAAACATTAAACATTAAACATTAAACATTAAACATTAAACATTAAACATTAAACATTAAACATTAAACATTAAACATTAAACATTAAACATTAAACATTAAACATTAAACATTAAATAATATTCAGAGGATTGAGAGCAAAAAGAGTTAGCTTACCAACATTATTAAATTATCAATCAAATATTTAACTAAACTGTGGTCTCTTTCAAGCATCAAAACCATAAACGATTTCATCGTTTGTCGTCACGTGAAAAAAAGAGATGCTGGTGAATAAATAAATCGCAGCGAAAATCTCGCTTCCAGCCAAATTGTTTTAAATTATTTCATTCTTGTTTTTCCGGCATGCTCTCTCTTCGGTCGACTCTATTATTTTTTTTTTCGTTCCTCTTCACCCCGAAGGCTAGCAAAACTTTTGAAAGCTTGCACAAAATAATAAGACAGGGAACATCGGTGTGCTGAAAATTTTATGAAATAATTGTTTTCTAACTGCGAGACGGCTGTGTTGTTTGATGTTGGCTTTGAGGTGGACAAAGAAACAAAATTCAAATAAATATTTGTTTTAAATGCTTGGTGAAGCATGTTTTTTAACAAATTTAAATTTGTGATTTGATTTGCCAAAGTCTCATGTTAGTTGAAACCATAATTAGACACAATTGAACTAAGACCTCATCAGACTGCTCTAATGAGTGCCTCATCATTTCCAGTCTGGTCTTCATCGTTAGCAAAAGCCGTGCCTTCTTCTTGTTGTCTCTGACAGCCTGCTGTCATGGTTGGGAGGAAAAACTTTGCACCGGGCCCCGGCAATCGTGACTTCCCGAGACCGTCCAAAAGCCGTCCGAAAGCTCAGGACCAAATAAATTGGCCTCCCACGTGTACAAAGTTGACCGGCAACTTCTTTCGGTCTCATCTGCTACCTCAAGCAAAGGGGACCGTCTATAAACTACGTTTAATTATTTTCTTCAAATTTTCACATATACCATCCTCCAAAAAGCGTAATTTATGGATGACCCCACCCCCCCCCCCATGACAGAAAAAGAAAACAAACTTTGAGCAAAGTGACGCGTAACGCCGGCGAAAAGTTCACCGTTCTGAAAATGGTCTTATTTTAGTACATGTACGGTTTCGTCGGAGATACACTTTATGGCCCATTCCGTTCAATAAGGCATAAAAATTGGCAAACGTGCCGAATGATGAGGGAGCGCGAGGGGGGCGGTGTGTCGGAAAAGGCCATCAGTTATCGGATCAAAAAATCGAAAACAATCATTCACACGGAAAGAGAGAAGAAGAATCAATTTAGAACGAATTTTTGGAATAAAAAAAAATTGTAGATTTCTATAGCAAAACCATAAAATTCTCAGATCAAAATTTTAGTTTTCTTAAGCAGACCCAAAAAAAAAAAAATAGATTTCTTGCCTTCAAAATGGATTTTTTAAAATATTTTTTTTCAGTGAATTTTGTAAAATTTGGTTTAATGTAAATTAATTTTGAAAGTTAATACACAAAATCAGTAATATTTAACAAATTGATAATTAGAATTAATTGCTCGGAAAGTAGCTTGTTTTTAATGTTACAAAATTTATATTGTGATTTCCAAGTAATTTCTGTGATGTGAGACAACTAATATATAGAAGTAAGGCTTCATCCATAAAGTACGTCATACTAAAATCAGCCAAAATTTTCATTGAACTATAAAACATCACTGCCGAAAACAACTCATAAATAAAAAATATATAAATGACATTATTTTGGGGACATCTCAATGTAAAATTTTATTTTTATTTTTATCATTTTTAAAAGTTCGTCGTCTCATGAGAAAAAAATAAAAAAATATATGAAATTAAGTGAAGTACTTCAAACGTTATTCTTAAAATATATAATTTTGAGGAATGTCTGAAAGATTGTAAATAGGGTGATTTTTATAGAAAATCCGTCATGTTCAGAGCCGTACCTTGGGTCCATGGCGCCCTTGGCGAACTATCAATTTGGCGCCCTCCCAAATTTACAAGCATTTTGATAAATTGATTTTAATTTTCAATGATTGCTTTAATATGAGTTTCGATTTTATAATTGCAATTCGAGACCTTAATAAGGTTAACTTCAAAAACACAGTTCTTTTATGTTTTATTTTCCAAATAATATAAGATAGGTTGAATTGAAAATTTACTATAGGAGTTAAGTTGGGTGAATGTTTTTTTTTTGGATTTCATAAAATCGATAATGATAGAAGGATTTTGTTTTTTTAAATTTATTTTAAGATAAACGCACAGAATTAAGTGATCAATCATGATAAATTTTGCTATAACTTATTAGCTAATTTTATACTTTTAAGCCTGCATAATTTGAACTGATCTAGTATTAATTTGATTGTATAAGCAATGAACTTTCCCGGAATAATAAAATAATTCGCTTTGGATTCCATTTCGTTAATAACAACGAAAAAAGAAAAAAAAAAATCCTTCAAAATTGAAAAATTTAATTCGATGCCCGTGTGCTCTCTTGTTCTATGTAGATAGGAATCCCAACAAGCTTAGTTCAAAAGAGCACACCGGCATCGAAGTATAATTTTTCAACATGCAGCAACAGAACAAAATTTCGTCAAAATCAATTTAGACCTCTGCAAATATTTTGTGAAGTTAATGTTCCTTGACTCTGACCAAAAAAATAAAAAAGATTAAAAAATTGAAATTACAGGTAACGGCTTCAAAATTTGAATGAAAAAATAGTTTTTAAATAGTTTTAAAACTGTCCAGTTGTTTTGCAATCATAATTTTCCAAAATTGATTAGTATTGACGTTTTTTTCGCTATAAAAAAATTCAAAAAATATTAAGATAAGAAATTTTTATTAACATTGAGTGTTTGCTCATACGATATTTAAGATTATTTTTCATAATTTTATTTATTTTTAATTATGTTTTGTATTGATTTCAATTTTTATCAGTATTTATTTGTTTATTTTTAATTCGTAAAATTATTTTTTTTATTCTAGAAAACTATTTTTTGCACAAAACTATACAAATGTTTTCAAACCTTGATGAAATATTATTTTTTGTTATTAACTGAAAAAAATAAAATTAAACTGTTTTTCATTACCAAAGCTTTTCAGACGATTCAAAAAGTAAACAACTCCCGTTAAGTTAAAACTGAAAAAAATGATGTGCTCTGAAAAACATTTTTTTCTTGAACAAATAATGTTGGTCTAATTAGTGAAAATTTATAGCAGTTTTCCAATTGCAAAACTCTAGTATTTTGAAAAAGAGTTTGCAAATTTCAATGCACGAAGTTGATTATAAAAGGGGAAATCGAGCTGAAAATATTTTTTTTTCCTCGAGAATGTAAAACATTCAGAAGAAAACATTTGTTTTAATGTTAAAATAATTCCTGTTTAAAAGAAGCTCGAAATATGACCATATTTTTTCACAATTTGGCTGATTGTGATTCACAGCCAAGTTAACGTGAAAATAACATATAGCTGGACATTTTTTTGGTCTGAAAGGTATGACTTAACCTTCATTATACAACGGTTCAAACTTTAACGTATATTTATTTCGATAAGCTCTTCTAAAACTCATTTAAACTTCTGCAACTTGAACCCCCCAATATTTGATGAAAAAATAAATTTAGCATTAAGTATGAATTTTCAAAAACACTTTAGTAGAAATATTCATATTAACTTTGTCGCCCCTAAATATTTTTTTTACATTTTAAACCAAATTATCTAGTTATTTGTTTATATGCGACCTTTTTGTTTCAAATATTTAATGAGGATGTTAAAGCTGACATAAAAATTTTGTACAATCACCGAACCCCTAAGTACGGCGCTGGTCATGTTATATATTTTTAGAAAGGTATTCATAAGACCTTTCTAACGAGTTCAAAACATTAAAGATCTGACAACCCTATCAAAAGTTATAAGCACTTAAGTGTCGCATGTACACTTTTTAGCGGCCGGATCTCAGATGTTTTGATAAAAAAGTTTTCCTGATATGTCTGTCTTTTGATTTGATGTTTCGCATATTAGAAGACCTTTCCAACGCGTGAAATATTGAAAATCTGACTACGCTGTCAAAAGTTATGAGCACTTGAGTGCTATTTAATTTATTATAAAATTTCAGTCATTCATTGTTTTATGGATTAAGTTTCTTTTTATTTATTCAATTTATAAAATTATTTAAATTAAGTCATTATAATGTTTGCATTAAATTTATTTTTATAAGTTTCATTCTAATTTTTTTCATTGTATTTTTGCTACAATTTATTTAATTTATTGAAATAATCCTATCAAATTGTGTATCACTGCTTGTTAAAAGATAGCATAACTTCATGAAAATACTTTTTTTTTTTTAAATTTTGTAAGTTGCCTTTGAGAGGATATGATTCGAAAAAAGATCCAAAATCAGGGGAATTTTTTTTGAAAATTTAAATTTTCTGTAAACTGTCTGACTGTAAACTATTTGTAAATTATTTAAAAAAATATTTTTTTGTGGTTTTGATCTAATGGGCACATTTTTGACCTTTTGCAAATTTTGAATAATGGGACTACAGATCCGAAAATGACACAAAATTTTAGGATAAAAATATTTTCAAAAGACTAAGTGATAGGTAGCATAACTGTAAAAATATATAAAGCATTTTCTGTTCCTTTTTCTTCAAATTATTGAAAGTCAAAATTCCAATTTCTTTTGCAAATATGTTACATGTGGCCTAAGTCTTGAGTAATCAAATTTTGTGTTTTGAATCAAGGCATATAGATAAGTTAAGGTAAGGAGGGGGGGGGGGGGAGCTCAAATGCTTTTATGTGGAGATATCCAGAAAAGTGAAAATTTTATCATTTCCCGGGCAAATTTTTTACTGAAGGGATTGTTTAGCAATCTCCAATGACAAATATCTACTAAGTCTTATTACTAAAATTTACGCATTCTCAGCATAAATTTTTGGTTCGATCCTAGAAAGTTCCGGTGGTACATTTTGAGACGAGATTTGTGTAATCACGCCTTCCGTCGGACGGGGAAGTAAATGTTGGCCCCGGTCTAACCTAGAGCTTAGGTCGTTAGCTCAACCCAGGTGTAGGAGTCCTGTCTCTGTGGAAACGCTGGTCAAATCCCGGGGTGGATGGAAGCTAAGGTGTGAAAAGAGATTTGCAATTGCCTCAACAATCAAGCCTTCGGACACCTAGTTTCACCTAGAGCGAATAATTTGATAGGATTTTGATTTTTTGCATAGATTTTTGAATCTTTTATGAAGGCATGTTTGAACAATATAGTGTGGCAAAATGATAAATATTTTTGGTAATAACTAACTCAAAGAAATAGTGTGGCTATGATTATCATAATTTAATTTGCTTGTTTGTAATAAGCTCAAATTTGTTTTTTTTAAATGTTAGGTGCATGCGAAAAGCAATGAAAAGATAGCTAATTCTTTTTTGTTAAGCTAGTAAAATATTCAATATTCCCTTAAAATTGGCAAAAAAACTCCTTACTGCTTTGTTTGAAACGAGTTTATTTTTTTCTGAAAGAACCACCGTACGCAAAACTTTACTCGTTAGGCGTCATTTCCTCACCACGCCCGATATGGGGTCATGAAAAAGGGAAAATGGTCTGTAACGCGAAAATGGAAATCCCAAAAGATCATGAAAGGCAAATCCTATGACTTTTTTATGACTTCCAAAATGGTGCAATTGATGGCGGTTTTGCTGATTTTTTTCTTCATTTTTATTTGTGTAGTGTTATGTAGCATTTACTTCATTGTTTGTATCGTTAAATCCGAGCAAAAAAAAAAAAAAAAAAAGGCAAAAACACTTCAAAGCTTTCACGTTCTGCAACACCTATATCTCGTGTGCAACTTTGTAGTGCCAAGTTGTGTTTTGAATCGCTGTTTGCAATACATGCACAAAAGGCAACGCAATGCAATATGCAATATGCAGCAGCATCAACTCAATCGCAATGCATTGAAACATATCAATGCAAGAAGGGAATTGGAGCTGAAGTCGCGCGCGCGCCCCCTAACTTATTGATCCACTTGCAATCATTCGCTGAAGTGAATTTTTTTTTTTGAATTAAATATACTTTATTGAATCTTTCTTATAATAATTACATTTGGTTTACATAATAAGTGGTCAGCTGTAGCTCTTCAGCTTTAGTTTGCTTTTCGTGATTTAAACATTGTTCATTTTTCTTACTTTAAAAGTATATGATTTATCATTTTTGTAACACTAGGTACAATGAGGAAAAAAAAATGTTAAGAAAACATAACCTAACCTAAAACTAACTTAAACTTACAATAAACTAAACCAATCCTTGAATCAAGGGGTATTCAGAAATAGCACATTTTTCCCTGAATTTCAAACATTTTTCTTGAATCTTCTGATCCAACATTTTTACTTCTGCTAATTCATGAACCTCACTTGATCTTGTCCAGCCAGGAACATTCAAAACCATTTTGAGTACCTTGTTTTGGACACGCTGGAGCTTCAATTTATGAGTTCTAGCGCAACACTCCCAAACAGGTACTGCATACTCAATAACGGGGTAAATTATTTGTTTGTAAACTGCTAGCTTATTTTTCAAAGATAGCTTTGATTTTCTGTTAATTAAAGGATACAAACACCTGATGAGAATGCTGCACTTGTTCAATATTTTATCTACATGCTGCCGAAACAATAGTTTCGAGTCAAGTATGAGACCTAAATAGACAACTTCCTTTGACCAGGGTATTGAAACATCATTCATTTTAATCAAAACATCATCCTTTGGGGCAAATCTGGCCGATTTGGAAAGTGGAAAAATGATGGTTTGAGTTTTGGCTGCATTTATGCGAATTTTCCAGTCGCCAAAGTATTCGGAAAGAACGTCAAGACCCTTCTGAAGACGGCCAACTAAATATCTGGTTATTTTACCCTTATAAATAACGGCAGTGTCATCAGCAAAAAGTGACAACACACCATTACCAGGAAGAGTAGGCAAATCAGATGTAAAAATATTGTACAGAAGTGGGCCAAGAATACTTCCTTGGGGAACCCCAGCATCAATGTTGAATAATCCAGAAGCAATCCCATTCAGAAAAACCCTGAACGATCTCTCCGAAAGATAGTGCTGGATAATTTTGATAAGATACATTGGAAAACCGTATAAATACAGTTTATGTATCAAACCATCATGCCAAACATTGTCAAAAGCCTTCTCAACATCCAACAAAGCCATAGCAGTTGATTTAGACTCAAGCTTGTTCTGCTTGATGATTTTAGTTACTCTCGTAAGCTGATGAGCAGTATTATGACCCTTTCGGAAGCCAAACTGCTCGTTCAAAATTATATTATTATCGTTGGTAAAATCCAAAAGCCTTGAATAGATGACCTTCTCAAAGAGTTTGGACAGACTACTCAAAAGACTAATGGGACGATAACTTGTTGGCGATGTTGGATCTTTTGAGGCTTCAAAATTGGTATGACTTTGCCCAGCTTCCAATTGGTGGGGAAGTAACCAAGTTGCAAACATTTATTGAAAATATTGGCTAGATGTTGAAAGAACTGATCACTCTGTTTTTTCAACACCAGATTAAAAATGTTATCAAAGCCAGGAGCTTTCATATTTTTCATTTGTTTTACTGCAACTTTGACTTCCTCACCAGAAACATGGGAATCTGCAGGAAATTCAAAGGTAGAGTCATTGATTGTTGAAATACTATTGGCAACTGATGTTTCTTTACGGCTGGTCATGGAAGCGCCAAGATTATGTGAACTAACAAAATGAAGCCCAAGTGCATTTGCCTTTTCCTCGGATGTAATCAAAGGAGAATCCTCAACAATAAGAGGAGGAATAGGCTTTGGTTTGTTTTTAGAACTTTTGAAAGTTTCCAAAATGGTTTTGAATAATTCCCAAGCTGGCTTACATGTTTTGAAAATTCTTGATTTCTGATATTGTCAAGTCGGTCTTGTATGATTTTGTTCAAATTGTTAACTGAAATCTTTTGTCATAGTCCCCAGTCCGTTGATATTGTCTCCTATAAACATTCCTAAGTCTAATCAAGTGTTTAGTATCTACGTCAATATCAGTTACCTTAAAATTAACAGGAACCTCCCGAACGTTGGCAGCCTCTGCTTGGTTGATAGCCTGCTGGATCACCTCCAGCGAACGATCAATATCAGCAGAAGTTTCCGGGTGTTGATCATAGTCGATGTTGCTGTCGACCACTTGCTGAAACTGCTGCCAGTCAACGTTGTGGTAATCTTTCCGGGTTGGTTGCCGCTGCGGAGTAACGGAAGCTCCAACCTCCACAACCACCGGATAGTGATCAGAACTCAACTCTTCAAACACCTCAGGATGAGCCACGTTCTCAGCCATATTGGTAATGAAGAAGTCGATGATTGAGTGATTCCCAGACCGAGCCACCCTCGTTGGACGATCTGGACTCACAACGTTGTAGTATCCGTTTTGCAGATCGTTGTGCAGAATCACTCCGTTCCGATTCCTCCTGCTGTTGCCCCAAACTTCATGCTTCGCGTTGAGGTCACCAGCGATGATGTACTTTGCGCTCCGCCGTGTCAGCTTCTGGATATCGCTCTTCAGTTTTGCTGCTGAACCATCTCTGGCATTCACCTGACGTGGGCAGTATGCAGCAATGAAGAGTACTGGGCCAACCGAAGTGGAAATTTCCACCCAACGGCCTCGATGATGTCCAGCTTAAAGTGTGGCAGCCGGCGTGGCTTGAGATCACGATGAACAGCGACAAGCACACCTCCTCCTCCAGAGGTGGTCCTGTCGAGCTGCGTCGCGATCTTGTAGTTTTGCAGATAAACTTTTTCACCGGGCTTCAGATGAGTTTCCGTGATGGCAGCTACGTCGATCTCCTTCTCGCGAAGAAAATCCACCAGCTCTAAGTTCTTCCTCCTAATGGAGCAAGCGTTCCAATTCAGCAGCTTGAGGGACCTACGATCCATACTGGATGACGAACGAGGTCAGCACTTCAATCTGCTGGGTCTTGGTTTTGCATCCACGCAGTGCAGCGGACATCTGTTTGAAAATATTGAGGAGTTCGGTTGAGGTGTAAAGATCATTACCATTTTCCTCAACTGCTGGTTCTTGGGTTGGTCTTGGCTCCTGGCTGAAGCCCGGTGGTGGCGGTCTCGGCTCCTGGCTGGAACCCGGCCGGGGATGATTCATCTCAGCTCTCTTCCTGGGATCCAACGGCAACGGTGCCAAGTTCGGGACCTGGCGTCGCGGTTGAAGAGGTGGAAAATTTTGCTCCACCAGGGCTGGAGGAGTTCTACGACGCTGAGGCTGATTCTTCGTCGATGCTTGCTGCCGAATTTTCACGAACTCAGCTCTCTTGGGGCACTTTCGGTCGGTTGACGAGTGCTCACCGTTGCAGTTGAGGCACTTTACCAGCGAATCTTGGATGCACTGGGATGTGATGTGCGCATCGGTACCACATTTGGCGCAACGACGCTTTAGGTGGCAGTTCTTACCTCCGTGCCCGAAGCCCAGACAGTTGAAGCATTGTGTGACGTCACGGTGCACTGGTCGGTATCGCTCCCACGACACGATAATGTTGAACACCGCTCGAATTGCCTTCAGCTCAGGAAGCGTCGTCGATCCCTTAGCCAAATGCAGCAGGTAGAGCTGGTCACGGTACTTGATGTCTTTGTTGCGTCGGCTCATTTTGTGCACGGCCAACACATCCAGTTTCAAAACTTTTAGCTCGGCAGCTAATTCCTCCACTGGCATGTCGTACAGACCTCTGACGACGATTTTGTACGGCTTATCCATGACGACATCATGGGTAAAGTACTCCGCCTCGTTTTCGGTCAAGTAATCCTTGACCAGTTGATAGTGCTGCCTGGATTGCACCAGCACCTTAAATCCGTCTTGACACAGACGAATGTTGCCTTGGACTTTCCCAGACTTGATGAGTTCAACCAGCCCCGCTCGAAAGTCGATCGTTGCTGCTGATTGCCGCACATAAAAAGGAGGCAGTTTCTCCTTTCGCTGTTTCACTTCATTCTCCTTTGCTTCCGCTACCTGGTCCTCGTCAGGCAGTCCAGCAAACTTGTTGTTCTTCAATAGCTGCTCCTCGTGCGATGAAGAGTTCTCCTCCTCCTCATCCATCGGTACAGTACCGTCGCTCTTTTTCGTCTTTTTGCTGTTCGATGTCACTTCCAAAAGCACCTTCCTTTTGGAAATTCCCGGTTTTTGGCCATCAGTTGAGGCCTCAACCTTCCTTTTGGAAATTCCCACTTTTTTGCCTGCTTGAGCCGCAGGTAGGGCAATATTGCCGGCGTTTTGCGCCGGGACGCGACGAGTCATGTTGATTCAGACAACCTTCACCAACGAATGCTCGGATAACAATGCTGAAGTGAATGTGCTGCGTCTTCTGGAAATACTTCTAGAGACGTGTACATTACTTGGAAAATGTATTACCGATTGTGATGGCAACAATCTGCATGTGTTTGTACGAGTTCCATGATCTTAATTGAAATTCCGGGAAGTTGACTTCGGTTGGGAAAACATTCACGGCAACTTGATACCTTCTACTTGAGCTTTGGAAAATTTCAATTTGTACTTGTGAATCAATCTATCAATCTTAATTACTGTAAGAATTTGTAAAAAAATCCTCATGCCAACAATAACGCAGTATTTATTTGATTTTAAATCACGATTACAATTTCAAAAAGTATCTTAAAAATTTTCCTGAGCCTACAAAAAATCCACTTCCCACTGATGACATTTTCTATGACACCCGGTAACGGCGGATGTCAAACTTTTCACTTGAAACCCAAGTGAAAAGTAGTTTTGCTGTGAAAGTTGAGCACGTTCCCGCCAAAGTTGGCTTCCTTGTGGCACTTTGAAAATTTGGCGCCATTTCCAGGCCAGCTCACAGAACCGAACCGTTCATAGTTGTGCGATTGGCCGGACATCGTCGATGAGGAAAAAGTTTGCCGAAGTAATTTCAGCAAGTCTTTCCCGGTGTCGAACCCAGTTGTAAGTGACTTTTTGGATTTTTTTTTGTTTTTTGGGGTGGGAAAGGGATGTTTTACAACTGCTAGAGGAAAAGTGGGCAAAATATTGAAACACGATTTTGGGAAGTTTTTTCACAGCTTTTTATGAACGGTGACACTTGAGCAATTCTCTGAGAGTTCGGTCATTTGATTTTTTTTTGTATTTTTTAATCCAGCTGAATCTTTTATGTTGCCTTTTGTGTTCCCAAAGAGACCATTTTGCATCATTAGTTGTTCATTAGTTGTCCAAATTTTTAAAAAAACTTTTTTGAAAATAGTCGCAGTTTCTCATTTAAATTATGGCACATTTTTGCCCGCTTTAAAAAAAATAGTTTTTAAAAACTGAGAAAATTCTCTACATTTTTCTTTTTTGAACTTAGTTGATAAGACCAAGATACGACCCTTAGTTGCTGAGATAAGCAAAGGTTTAAACACAGGGAAATTTATGTTTCCTTAGTCTCACTCAACCAACCCACCATTTTCGAATGTCGATATTTCAGCAACTAATGGTCCGATTTTCAATGTTAAAAAAATGAAACACTCGTGAAATTTTCCGATTTTTTTCGAAAACAATATTTTCAAATATTGAATGTTTGGCCCTTTTGAAATGTTAGTCTTGATTTAAAAAAATTGAAAATAACTGGAGTTTTTTTGAAAAGGACCTATAAACCAAAATTAAAATTTTTGCTTTTTGGGTGTTTTTAGAACCGCCTTGAGTCAGGGGTATTCAAAAACACCCAAAGCAAAAAATGAAAATTTGGTTTGTAGGACCTTTTCAAAAAAAAAAACTCCAGATATTGTTTTCAATACAATTTATCAAAATTTCACTAAAGTATTCTTTGATTTCAAATTTAATTTTTCATCGAAAAATGAAGTTGATATTTTTTTGCGTACACTGTTTTGATTTTTTTTGAAAAAAATCAGTATTGATTTAAAAATCCAGAACTTGGTAAAAGATTTCTTTGCCTATTCTGGAAATTTCTAAAAATTTGGAATTTGATGTCCCGTAAAACATATCAGAAAATTAAAAAAGTTTTTTTTCAAATCAGTGACAAAAAGTGAAATAAAAAATCACATATTTTTGCCGTGTATCATTTTTAAAGAGTAAAGAGTAAAGAGTAAAGAGTAAAGAGTAAAGAGTAAAGAGTAAAGAGTAAAGAGTAAAGAGTAAAGAGTAAAGAGTAAAGAGTAAAGAGTAAAGAGTAAAGAGTAAAGAGTAAAGAGTAAAGAGTAAAGAGTAAAGAGTAAAGAGTAAAGAGTAAAGAGTAAAGAGTAAAGAGTAAAGAGTAAAGAAAGAGTAAAGAGTAAAGAGTAAAGAGTAAAGAGTAAAGAGTAAAGAGTAAAGAGTAAAGAGTAAAGAGTAAAGAGTAAAGAGTAAAGAGTAAAGAGTAAAGAGTAAAGAGTAAAGAGTAAAGAGTAAAGTAAAGAGTAAAGAGTAAAGAGTAAAGAGTAAAGAGTAAAGAGTAAAGAGTAAAGAGTAAAGAGTAAAGAGTAAAGAGTAAAGAGTAAAGAGTAAAGAGTAAAGAGTAAAGAGTAAAGAGTAAAGAGTAAAGAGTAAAGAGTAAAGAGTAAAGAGTAAAGAGTAAAGAGTAAAGAGTAAAGAGTAAAGAGTAAAGAGTAAAGAGTAAAGAGTAAAGAGTAAAGAGTAAAGAGTAAAGAGTAAAGAGTAAAGAGTAAAGAGTAAAGAGTAAAGAGTAAAGAGTAAAGAGTAAAGAGTAAAGAGTAAAGAGTAAAGAGTAAAGAGTAAAGAGTAAAGAGTAAAGAGTAAAGAGTAAAGAGTAAAGAGTAAAGAGTAAAGAGTAAAGAGTAAAGAGTAAAGAGTAAAGAGTAAAGAGTAAAGAGTAAAGAGTAAAGAGTAAAGAGTAAAGAGTAAAAATAATGTTAGACTAAAAAAAAACAAAAAATGCCAACCATGAAATTGAAAAATAATTTTACGATTGGAGTCCAAAACAAGTACAACTGTTTCCCTAACTAAATTTGAATGTCAAACTCGTTTCTACATTTCCTCCTCGCTGAAAACTTCCGACATTATACCGTACCCGAGCAAAAAGTGGATACAAGGTCACCCTTGGAGGCCATCGAATCACCACTTCCGCCCGATGCAACAAGAATCACAATGAAAGAGTAAACCAGCTCTTCAAAAAAAAAAAAAAAAAAAAAAAACTCCAACGATGGCTACCGGCTGTTGTGCAGTTTACCATATTTTGTCGCTGTGTTGCCCGGAAAAGTCCATTTCCCACACATGACATTCAACGAGAGAGCGAAAAAAAACTCGAAACATGTGTCCCACATAAAGTGATATTCATCGTGCAGCAAGGGCATATCCTGGGGCGGGGGAAAAGATGGTGGTCAGTACAAGAAGACTAAGGAAAGTTGATACCAACACCGGGGGACGATGCAACTTGCAAGCAGGTCAGGGAGCCAGCGAGTTGACTGAAAGTTTTTCCAGCGTGCAAACGAGCGATGATTGTTGAACGATGCAGCAGTTTGCTGGGAGGGAGTGGCCAAGAATGTGAATCTAGCTTGAGAGATGTTTTGAAAATATGAAATGAATATTTTTTATGATTCAGCTAAGGAATGGTATCTTACACTAATCTGAGCAATTCTCAATGAAAAATTCCATGACATATTTGTTAAAAAAACTGTTTTAGTATTATGTAGGGAACCCATTTCTTGATCGATTTGGTGTCTTAGGCAAAGTTGTAGGAATAAATTAGTACTATCCAGAAGAAAAACTTAGCACTCTAACATTTAACCACTTTTAAATCGTTTTTTTTTATCACAAAGAAAATTTGATTGAAAAAACAACGCCATTAAAAGTCAATAAAAATCTACACACTGGTGAAAAACACGCTCTTAGAACTTATTAATTTAAAAATCAAAAGCTGATGATTTTTTACATGAAAAACAAAAAAACTATTTTTAAAAGAAAAACGTCTAGCATTTTCAAAAAGCTGTCCGTGGTTTATGGACGGCTCGATATAATGTTCCTTAGTACAGTCAAGCCCCGGTTTTGCACGCCTCGGTTTTGCATTGCCCCGGTTTTGATTTGTTCGACAGCCTCGGTTAAGCACGGCCGAGTGCTTAACTGAAGCACAGAGCTTAAAGGATTTTGGATATATGGGAGACATTGGCCATCATCGTATGAAAAATCATACTAACATCAAAATCTTTAGTGTTTTGGAATCGGGATGATGTCAGCTATCAACTTAAAATTACATGAAAATTTTCACAAAAAAAGCGTATTTTCCTGTATTTTGAAAATTCGATTTATCTCTAAAAAATTCTAAAATTTATAGTTATTGCAATATGGGTAGCAAATCATACGTTTCGAATGCAATAATGTTTTTTTTTTAAATTAATAACAATTTTCACAAACCTACGTATTTTGGAAAAAAAATACTCAGTATCAAACGATCGGGAATTTTTCATACATTTCGAAAGTCATAACACATTTTTTTAAATACTCAATGTTTCACATCTACGTATTTTTGGACACATACTCAAATTTTTTTTTCACAATATGGGAATCAAATGATCGGAATTTTTTATACATTTCGAATGTAATAACAACATTTTTTGAAAATACTAAACAAAATCACAAAACTACGTATTTACAAAAAAATACTCAAGGTTTCAGTTTTTTGCAATATGGGTATCAAATGATTGGGATCTTTTCATACATTTCGAATACAGTAAAAAAAATTGAAAATACTCAAAATTTTCACGAAACAACGTATTTTCCAAAATATGTTGTTTCGTTTTTTACAATATGGATATCAAACGATCGGGATTTTTTCATTCATTTCGAATGTTCTAACACATTTTTTTATAAAATACTCAATTTTTTCACAAAACTACGTATTTTTCAAAGAATGCTAAAAATTTCAGTTTTTCACAATATGGGTATCAAATGCTTGAAATATTTTAATAAATTTAGAAAACCATATTATTTTTTTTAAACTCAAAATTTTCACAAAACTAAGTATTTTCTAGAAAATACTCAAAATTTCAATATTTATTACATTGGAAATGTTTTAAAAAAAATCCGATCATGTGTAACTCAACTAAAATTTTGAGGTTTTTTTTCGAAAATATGTAGTTTTGTGAAGTTTTGAGTATTTTCAAAAAAGGTTGATATTACATTCCAAATGCATGAAAAAATCTCAATCATTTGATACCAGTATTGCCAAAAACTGAAATTTTGAGTATTTTTTCCGAAAATACGTTGTTTTGTGTAAATTAAAAGTATTCTCAAAAAAAAAATATATATATAGCTTTCGAAATGAATGACAAAAACACGATCATTTGATTCCCATATTTTTGTGAAAATTTTCATATAGCTATAATTACAATGCCATCATCCTGATTCCAAAACACAACAATTATCTGATGTTTGCATGATTTTTCATTCGTTTATGGCCAATGTCTCCCATATAGCCAAAATCTCATAAGCTCTGTGCTTCGTCTCGGTTTTGCATCCCCCTTTTGTGGTTCTAAACCGAGGCATGACTGTACAATTTATTTAAACAAAAATGTTGGTTTAACCACTTCAGTAATAAATGCCATCCTCCCAAAATTAATTGTAAAGCTTTGTAAAGGTAGTTTCCGATTATTCCCATAAGAGGTTGATAGTCAAGGTTTTGATTAACGACAGTCAAGCCTTAACTGTAAAGGTCATTTGAAAACCAAATTTATTTTTTATTCAGATTTAAAATATTTTTTAGATTTTATTGAGTGTCCAATTACAATTCGTGATTTCTCAGCTCAAAATCCACCGAAATTGATTGGGACCATCCATAAACCACATGGACACTTTAGGGTGAGGGGGGGGGGGCGGTATGGCGTTTGTCCAAGATCCATAGAAAAAAGATTTTTTTGTATGGACAATTGTCCACGAAGGGGGGGGGGGGTAACAGATTCCCAAAAAAATGTCCACGTGGTTTATGGATGGTCCCATTGTTAACGTATCTATTGAAGTACTTGCCAAACTTAATGCTTTTCAAAAGTCAATTTCTACGAGTTTGAATAGTTAAGTACACTTGAAGGGTGGACTAGGACGCTCATTTGAGCTGTGGTTATTTTTCGAGTGATAAACAGCCGTTCTTTAGTAACTCGTGAAAGGCAAAAATTTTATTTAAAAAATCTCTTTAAATATATGCTTTTTGAAAGAAAAATATTTTGCCATGGAAATCTAACACTTTTTATTTCAGCATTATAAATATTTTAATCAAACAATGAATACTTGTAAAATAAAATTTACATTAGCCTTATGTACGATCATCTCATTAAATGATACTAAAGTCAGTTTAATCAGGAAGGTAATAAGAGTTTTAATTCAAATGTTTAACCTTATTTATGAGTCTCCCCCCTAAACAATGCTGGACATTAGGGGGGGGAGGCAAAATCCACCAAGTGGTACGAGCAAGTGCTTTTTGGTGGAATTTCAAAACTTTTACCCCAACCTTTGCTGTGCTGACTGCTGTGCTGTTTTTAGTGCACCCGGCATTGTTTAGTAATTTCCCTAGCCCCGGGGCACTAAATGTCGGAATTCGACCGGCTTCCGATGCGAATTTAGTTGGTTTCCGTAGCACACATTCCCCGGCTGTGTGTGTGTGTTTGCGTGTGAAATTTTCTTCAAACGAGGGTAAGTGAAGCAGTTGTGGAGTTGCGTTCAAAATTTAAATCATTTCAGAATTTTAGAAAAAATGCCGAAGAGTAAATCAAGTTCAAACATAGGGTTCTTTACCCCACAAAATTTCCAAGCCATAGCCAACTTTTCCCTTTCATGCACGCCCGAAGCCATAAAAAGCAATCGGTTTCTGGTCGTCTAATTCCGAATCTGGTTCATGTTTGCGTTTCGGGCAAAACGGCGGAAGCGAGAAATTACAGGAAAAACGAGTTCGAATTAATTCCGACGGCGGAAACCAACTTCCGGTTGTACATGTGTTTGTGGTTGTATTTGTATTGGTAGTATGTGTGAGTGTGTGTGTATGATTTCCTGTAGAACGTTTGCTGGTGAGGAGCTGCTCCGGGCTCTATTAAATGGTGGTTTGTTTGAGTTCGGATTCGATTAGATTTTAAACTTTACTTTTCGCGTTCAACGATTGGGCGGAGCTGCAGTTTATTTCTATACTTGTTTTGGTGAAGTTTGACTGGGTCTGGGTTACGGAATCATATTTGTTTAAACAGCATTTTGCATAAGAATAACTCCACGATATTTGTTTACAAAATTTATATCAACGGTTCTGATTCGATGTCCTTACAAAATTTGGAATATCATTTCAAAGAGTCTGAAAGTTAGAAGTTCTGGCAAAACTGTCTCAAATTATTTTCACTTTTGTTTTTCGGACCGAATCTGGGACTAAGTAGATTCATTATTGTGCACTTAGTTTCTTAACAGTTTATAATTAGTATAAACATGTTTTTTTTTCAAGTTGGCACCAACCACACAGGTGGATTGAGTTCGTTTTTTTAAATACCCGGGCAGACGGTAATAACAAAATTAATAATATTTCAATAACAAATCCTGTTAAAATAACAAAAAGTGTTTTAATTTTATCCTGAACTTCAACTTCAATAAGAAAAAAATATAACAGTTTCTGATAAAATAACAAGATTTGGTATTGAAGTGATAATATACTGAAAATGTTTAAAAACACGCTAATAAGAGGAAATGTTGTACATTTCAAAAATTCTCCTGATAACAAGATTTATTATTCGTTTGGAATTCTGACTTAGAAATAAAATTACCATAAATCGCACAAATGGAAAAGTTTTTAAGTGTTCATAACAAAATCTGTTATTATTTTTTCTTTTGTTAAATATGTTTAGATCTCTGGTATAATTTTAACCATTTTCGTCGGGGTCATAATTTTGGCCATGAAATGGGGTCTTTAAGCTAAAATTATTCTAAAAAGTAGAAATTTTGAAAGCTGTTTTTTTAAATTATTTGGTATACCCCCTAAGGAACTTTGCTAATATTGACTAGAATTATGGGATAATTTCGACCATTTTCGTCGGGGTCAATATTTTGGCCATGAAATGGGGTCTTTAAGCTAAAATTATTCTAAAAAGTTGAAATTTTGAAAGTTGTTTTTTTTTTAATTATTTGGTATACCCCCTAAGGGACTTTGCTAATATTGACTAGAACTATGGGATAATTTTGACCATTTTCGTCGGGGTCAATATTTTGGCCATGAAATGGGGTCTTTAAGCTAAAATTATTCTAAAAAGTTGAAATTTTGAAAGTTGTTTTTTTTTTAATTATTTGGTATACCCCCTAAGGAACTTTGCTAATATTGACTAGAACTATGGGATAATTTTGACCATTTTCGTCGGGGTCATTATTTTGGCCATGAAATGGGGTCTTTAAGCTAAAATTATTCTAAAAAGTTGAAATTTTGAATGTTGTTTTTTTTTTTAATTATTTGGTATACCCCCTAAGGAACTTTGCTAATATTGACTAGAACTATGGGATAATTTTGACCATTTTCGTCGGGGTCATTATTTTGGCCATGAAATGGGGTCTTCAAGCTAAAATTATTCTAAAAAGTTGAAATTTTTAAAGTTGTTTTTTTAAATTATTTGGTATACCCCCTAAGGGACTTTGCTAATATTGACTAGAACTATGGGATAATTTTGACCATTTCCGTCGGGGTCAATATTTTGGCCATGAAATGGGGTCCTTTAGCTAAAATTATTCTAAAAAGTTGAAATTTTGAGAATTGATTTTTTTTAATTATTTGATATACCCCCTATGAACTTTACTAAAATTGGCTAGAACTATTGAATAATTTTGACCAATTTAATTGTGATCATTTATTTGACCATGAAATGGGGTCCTTAAGCTTAAATTAATCTGATAAAATTAACTTTTGAAAATTGTTTTTTATTAAGTTTGTTATATTCTCTAAGGGAATTGATTTATTTATTGAGAATTTTTGAAATGTGAAAAACAAAAACTGCTATTATTTTCACAGCGTGAGAAAGTCGGAGCTGTCGGAGTTGAAGTTCGAGCTGGAGTGAGACCTCGGAGACGGCATCGGATTCAGCTAGTTTTCAGCAACTTTCACTTGGAGTCGGAATCTGTGAAGTCGGATATTTTTGGAGAGCTGAAGTCGGCGTTGACGTCATATCCTGCATCCAGAGTCGGAGTTGTCTTCAACGTATGGATTCAAAGTTGCTTGAAGGAACCCGACTCTGCAGCCCTGAATAGTGCAAAAGAGTGATGGCAACTGCAGGTATATTTGGAAACGGAAAATAAACCAAAACAATAACTTTGTTTTGTTATGGAGACATACAAGTTCAATAACAATTTTTGTTATTGTGCTGCTCCACTTCTCCGCACAAAATAACAAATTAATCTTGTTATTCCTTCATGATTCCTTCTGTGTTATTGGTTTGTTATTGTAATAACAGCATATTAAAAGTTTAAGTTATTCTTCGAACAAATCTTTGTTATTGATTTTTGTTATTTTAACAACTAATCCGATCATCACAAAAACATATTCCGATCTTCTCACAATATCAAAAACTGACCTTCGCAAGTTATTTCCGTTTGCTCGGGATAAGAATAATAATACATTTTACTTACATTTGAAAATTTATTTTGGAAAAAATAAGAAAAGATAAGAGTGCAAACGATAAAACAAGATTTTTTTAAATTTGACAGTAATGAAAATTAAACTGAACGATTATTTTTGTCATAATTAACTAACGTTTAATCTTGCCTTAAAAAAAAACAAAAAAAAAAAAACAAACACACACTGCTGACACATTCACCCCTTGAAGTAATAATGGCTAGTTATAAAACTCCGGGTATAATATGTAGCCAACACCTGAGGGTGGTTAATAACGAAAATGAAATATGTATATGAACCGGGCAGGCAGGCAGAGGTCGGTCGGCTCCCCCAGCATCAGGTTATTTAATTAAAAAGGGGAGTATATTACCGAGCCATTGTCGTACCCCGTCGGCCGACCTTTGCCTTGCACGTGTAACAAAAGCACGTGTCCACACGAGGGTGTGAGGTCAGAAACTTGCTTCTATTGTTGGCCTCGGCAACGCCACCTCCGTGTCCAATTTTTGGCCGTAGCCTTAGCTTTCTTTGCACATGAAAAGCGTCCACCGGGTTGATGTAGGTTGGCCACAGTTGCTCGATTTTTGCAGGGAAAATAAACTGACCGAAACCCCCTTTTTATGGCGGTGGGAAGTGAAAAGAATATAGAGTTACAAAAATAGGAACGCCACCAGCATTGTTAAATTTGCTGCTTTTTTCAAAATGTTAAACATGGGGAGCCTTCTAGTTTTATTTTTTGGTTTCAGTTTACAAATATGATAGTCTGTCAATAAAAAGGATTTGTAACATAAACATATCAGTCATGAACAATGGGTCATGGGAAGTATATTTTGTAGAATGAAACAAAAATATTGTTCTGTGAACATTCAGGGACTTGTATCAGTGTACGTACTGAGCCCAAATCCCAAATTTGAGCTCGATTGGACGTCATTGGAGCAGGCGCTTTGCATTTGAATTGTAAGTGGGATTCTATCCCTATATCTTTTTTTTTTTCAAAAATGCACTCTTCCACAGGGTCTGGAAAAAAAGCCAAACTTTGAAGTCCTGTACCAAGCTTCAGAGTACTGTCACTTTAATGTATATTAATGCATCCAAATTCAATATTCAAATCAAATTTTCAAAGTTGTTTTTAATTTAATCACAATTATAAAAGTCTTGGACTCAAAAGAAGATAAAATAATTTAATAAAAATGAAGAGAACAGAAATATATGTGGATATCACCACCCTCCTCTGAGCTCAAACCATATTTTTTCCCCACTTCCGTTGCGTAACATCAGATTTGTGCTTGACGGAAGGGGCGTTAATTTTTCGCTTTTCATCTTTTCATTCAGCCTCGACCCACTATGGCAGACTTAATTTCTGTCAGTGCAGCTGCTGCCGGTCGGACGAATGTGGTGACGTAGTGGTTTTGTGGTTTAACTTTGTGAAGAAGAAAAAAAAACGCTCATGTGTTGCTGAATGGTTCTTTTGAAAAAAAGAGCATGATTGAAGATTGTTATTTTTATGCGTAACGAATTATTTCGTAAAATAAGGATTCTGAAATTTTATTTAATGGTTAAATTGTTCGTATGATATGAGAATTATAAGGAAACAAGCATTAAAAAATAAAAACAAAAAAAAAAAAAAATGAAAACATTCCTGACTTCGGCATTTGAAAGTATTTTTTTAAATCGGTCATACACACGATATATGTCTTGAGAGTCTTCATCTCAAATTTTAGAAAATTTGACTCAGCAATCTCGAGATATCGTGGCACCGTAAATCAACTCAATGTTTCGAGGAAAACGCTCGAACCGAAGGTCTGACAGTTCGCTTTGCACATGGACAAATTTCAAGCTTTAATCGTCTGTCACTTTAAATTTGAAAAATATGACGAAAATTTCAGAAATGATTGAAAATCATCTTTGGTTAACTACATATACGGTAACATTAGGGTGTAATATGGTGGTATGGAAAAAAAAGTTTTCCAAATTTAGTTAGCACAACAACTTTTCAGTGCCTTTTGGGGTCCTTAACAACTCCCCAAAGTTTGGGAACTATTGGTTGAAATTTTATGAGAAAAAGCTTTTTTTTGGATTTTGAAATTTATAAAATTCACGTTTCACGCTGTACTAAAACCGGATTCATATTCGGATGCTCTGAAAGGTACTCTACAGCTAGAGTATGGTGCTAGCTTGCCCCTTAAAAAAGATACAGCGTGCTAAAAAATGATATAAAACGTGATTTTAGAGCAAAAACCACGTTTGCTGTGCTGGAAAATCGATTTTGATATTAACGTCATGATTCGAAATCCGGAAATGTAGAAATATCATCAGGATGTAGTATAAACAGTCAATTTCAAGAGAATGCATGCAAAATATGTAATTTCTAACCAGCTTTCCTCAGAATTTTAAAATTAAAATTACTTGTTGTGCTTCGGATCCCGGACACCTGTGCTGATTCTAAATCCGGGCACTTTTGCGTCCTATTCCGAACACTCGATTTTTCTTATGAATCGCACAAATTTGGACGAAAATTTTAGTTAATTGCATTCTTTAGGTCTCAAATTAGCTGCTAACTTCAAAACATTCGATATTTTGTATACAAATTTGCTAGAATTTAAGGAGATCTGAACCATAAATTTCTTGTCAGCCTTCCTGGTGCTTCGGACGCCAATGAAATATTTCAGTGAAATGTTTCAAATTATTGGTAAACTCATATTTTTATTTAATTTAATTGTTTTGGCATTTACTACAGCGTCCAAACAAATTTGAAATAAAGGTTAATGTAAGATTTCATCAAATTACACAGTTTTGACAATTATTATGCAAACACATACCCAAATAAGTGATAAAACGAGATGAGGTGTTCGGGTTTCGAAGCGTCCGGAAATAATTCGAATCATGACGTTACACCCTAATGTAACATGTTTGTAATAATTTTAAACAATACATTGTGTCATACTTGTTAAATACACTGAAGTAAAAATACACGCTATTTCCATGAGATTTTTTGATTTTATGATTCAAAAGTTAAATTTGAAGGAGAGCTGACGACTTTTTTTCTCTCATTTTTTGTGGAATTTGCCTTAGATGTTGCACAAAGCCTCACGAAAAATGCAGGATCTCCGCTGAAAAAATCCAAAAATCATTTATATAAACGGTATTTTTGAAAATTGAGTGAGACTTGATTTTTATTCTTGAAAATATTTTGCCTTTTACGAGCTTTCTGAATAAAATATTTTCGAGATTGAAAAATCTAGTGTCACATACACAAATGGCCGAAAATATCAAAAAATCTCCTGAAACTTTGTTTTTTTTCTACATTTTTATTTTAAAAATCGCAGTACATATTTTCACAAGGATTGGACAACGGCCAATATTGAGACTTGTTATTAAAATTGTGACCACTTCGAAAAAAAACAGTTTTAATAAAAGTTTTTTTTAAGACATACCATCACGCAGCTTTTGTGAGGCTTTCAACAAAATCTCCAACTAATTCCACAAACAAATTTAGTGAAAAATATTGTGCGCTTACTTCGAATTTAACTTCTTCACAGAAATCGAGCGTATTTTTTTATTTCTGTTTTTTTTGCCTTTCTTACTAAAGAAAGGTATAGGGTTTGCTTTTGGCTCCGACGCCAATTCAAGCTTCGTTCCCAAATCATTTCTCGAGAAATATTCATTCGAAAAATCTGCAAAAAATCATGGACGATCGATTTTCGACGCCCGATCGATTGACAATGACAGAATTGGTCTACCTCCAATATCCGAATTTTGGCGCTTGATTTACTGTAGAGCACGCGTGACGTCCGTGTGTGGTAAAAAGTGCTCAATTTTGTGGTAGGGGTTTCTCAGAGCCCACATTATGGATTTGAGCTCTCTTGGGCGCATTTGAAAGGGGATGTGCTGAACCTGAACCAGTTCCATACCAAATTTGAATTTATCCATTTTTATGGGGACTCGGAGTGTGTTTTCACCAAATCAGGCGGTTTTCAAATGAAAATTCGGTCGAAAATTGAAGTATTGAAATCGTTTATTTGTCCAAAAATTGCATTTTCCCAGCCCTACATCCTCCCAAATTTTCATCCATGTCGGTAATGTGGTTCTTGATTTACAGCTTGTGGACTAATTCACTGTGAGGGGAAAACCCTAAAAAGGTAAAAACCAATTTTCACCAAATGCCAAAACTATTCCTTTGGCATTTTATCTAATTTTTTCTCCACATCATAATCTAGACCATACTCGATGTTCTGAAACAAATTTGACCTCATTCGGATTTACCGTTCAGATTTTAGAAAATTTCCATTTTTGCCTTTCTTACTAAAGAAAGGTATAGGGTTTGCTTTTGGCTCCGACGCCAATTCAAGCTTCGTTCCCAAATCATTTCTCGAGAAATATTCATTCGAAAAATCTGCAAAAATCATGGACGATCGATTTTCGACGCCCGATCGATTGACAATGACAGAATTGGTCTACCTCCAATATCCGAATTTTGGCGCTTGATTTACTGTAGAGCACGCGTGACGTCCGTGTGTGGTAAAAAGTGCTCAATTTTGTGGTAGGGGTTTCTCAGAGCCCACATTATGGATTTGAGCTCTCTTGGGCGCATTTGAAAGGGGATGTGCTGAACCTGAACCAGTTCCATACCAAATTTGAATTTATCCATTTTTATGGGGACTCGGAGTGTGTTTTCACCAAATCAGGCGGTTTTCAAATGAAAATTCGGTCGAAAATTGAAGTATTGAAATCGTTTATTTGTCCAAAAAATTGCATTTTCCCAGCCCTACATCCTCCCAAATTTTCATCCATGTCGGTAATGTGGTTCTTGATTTACAGCTTGTGGACTAATTCACTGTGAGGGGGAAAAACCCCTAAAAAAGGTAAAAACCAATTTTCACCAAATGCCAAAACTATTCCTTTGGCATTTTATTTAATTTTTTTTCTCCACATCATAATCTAGACCATACTCGATGTTCTGAAACAAATTTGACCTCATTCGGATTTACCGTTCAGATTTTAGAAAATTTCCATTTTTGCCTTTCTTACTAAAGAAAGGTATAGGGTTTGCTTTTGGCTCCAACGCCAATTCAAGCTTCGTTCCCAAATCATTTCTCGAGAAATATTCATTCGAAAAATCTGCAAAAAAAATGGACGATCGATCTTCGTCGCCTCGTCGACAAGTTGTCAAGTTGAGCTTGACATGCAGACGCGAGCAATGCTGGCGCGTGATGCTGGCGCGTATAGAGTTTTGATACTAGATTACCCCCTTTTAGTGCAAGTTGCTTTATCGATTGCTCGTTCATCACACATCGCCTATCATTATTTTCTATGCTAAGCTTCAGTGAACGCAAACTTGACGCAAGCAGCTATCTGTTCTGAAGCCTCATGCTCATTCTTTTGCCTTTCTTTTTTGTTTTGCTCATTCTCTGATCGAACTCTGAGCGAACGAATTTCTGGGAAACGTCTAAGCTTCCCATGTGCCAGTGACAACGCACATCGCGGGTTTGGTTTTCTAGCTTCGGTACTAGCCTTTTTGTGTATTAGTATTTTTGTTCATCGTACCAGCGCACCAAGGTGGTTTATTCGGTACGTTTGCGTTTGTCGTAGTGAAGTCCCACCGAGCGCTCAGTCGTTGTATGCTTTCCAATCCCAAAACGCCTAAATGCTTGCTTATTGAAAGCTCACAATTTTGCCTAACGCCTAAATGACAGTTTAGTGAATTACAGTAGGCGTTTCAAAGCTTTCAAGAACATTTATGCGGCTTTACCGTTACATCGTTGTTTACAACACGGCAAATTCTCGGGTGTTGAAACACTTTCTGCCAGTCATTTTGTAACCACTTTAACGCATTGGAGCAAGACGGAATTATTTTGTTTTCTCGTTAATTTTAAATATTTTGAAAAGTGCAAAAAAACACTCAGAGAATACGAACAATTTAGCGATATGCAGAAAACATTACGAACATCGCAAATTGTGAGCTAATTCTCTGCCTCAAAAATAATTTGTTCTGATTTTAAAAATCGAAAATGCTTGTGTGCGAGCACAGCTTACAACCGGCCATGGCAAATGGGGCAAAAACCAGCGCTTTATAAGTTATGTGAAAAAATAAGGTTGAGTTGAGAATTGTATTATGAATGGACCATTCATTCTTTATTTTGCTTTTTCTTTGAAAAAAAAAAATCAACTGCCGTTAACTTCCTTTTGTAAGAAAGGCTCTATCTCACCCCAGGTGGGATTAAATCGGGTTTTCAGATAGCTCGTAAAATTTCCTACAGGTGCGTCTCTGACCACTTTTTGATAAGAATCAACAACTTTGAAATAAAGCAATATTTAACTTGCACCATTCTCAAATGTAATTTTTGAGTGCAACTGGTCCCATATACACAAAAATTGCGAAACTGAACTGTATTTTTGATTTTGTTGAGCATTTTAGCTTGGTTTTAGCAGAGTGCAGCAGAGTACAAGTTTTTTGTGTGTAGAATTACTGATTAATGTATTTTAAAATTGAAGCTATATTAAAATTGGCAATACAAATTTTCTTGTTTCTCTTCAAAGCTCATGACTTTTGCCGCTCGAAATTTCAACACTTCCTTGCGTAAGTCCGCTTATTAAAATTGAAATTTTAATTATTTCGGTAATGGAACGGCACTGGCGCGGCCCATTTTCATTAGAAACATTCCGGGTTAATTCGCTCAAGCCACGCACACACACACACTTAGCGCCGGCTGACGGACGGACCGTGTTCTAACTCGGATGTGACACGTGTGCGCTTCCACATTGCCTGCTTGCTTGCTGGAATCGGTGAACCCGTTGGCGACAGGTTGGATCCGTGAACAGAGCATAGTACCACCATCACCGGTGAATGATTAATGAGATGGACTACCTACCTTACCTATATATACTAGAATGAAGGAAGGGCTTTATGGAACATTGTACCAACCGACGGATGCTGTGCCACGTGGATAACAATTCGGAATTGCTGAAAGGATTAGCGATGTTTTCGTAAATTACACTCATCGCTGTCGCTGGTTGTTGGAGTTGTACAGCTGTGAGGATGGATAGATTTATGGACCGGGTTGTTGCTTATATTATGTTCGTTAGTAATTCCAAAACAATTTCAGAAGAACTCGAGAAATTTGTTATAGGGGTCTGAATATCTTAAATTCTGCGTAACATTATAAAAGTAGGTACCTAGACTCAACTAGAGGCTGACAACAACAAAAATTTGTGTTGTAATTTAGCGCATCATCATATCAAAAGGTCAACACGGCCTCCATCATTGGTGCTTCAGGCTTAGTACGCTTAATAATATCCTATACCTAAATTAATCGCACGCACTTTCACGACCCAGGTGAGGTAGCTGGGGAGGCCTCCTCCCTTGCTGACGATAATGCTGATGAAGCCTTAGGAAAAGCATGTCCAGGCCAGGCCTGGGAGGCTGATTCTAGTCTGGACGTAAAAAGCTCATATCCTGACGAAAGCTTGCCACCGCCGGCAGTCGTTTTCGGTAATAAAAGACGAACGCACAGTGTGTATGATGGGCTAGATTTCGCTCCCCCCTGGGTGGGATGATTGATTACCAACTGTTTCGTTACTTTGGCCGGAAGCTTCTACCACATGTGTTGGTGGATGTTGATTACAGCGAGCTGGGCTTGGCTAAGTGAAACTGGAAGCTCTTTTAGTTCTGCAGGGGATTTGTGTGCTGTAGGTTGTGAGAAATTGTTTAATATTGTTGTAGGTAATTTTTTTCCAAAGTCTTTAGACAATCAAACTTGCTAATTAGAAGCAAAACTACTGGAAACCCATGGATTAACCATTCAAAGCGATAGTCAAATAAGAAGAACAAATCCGCTTCCCCGTGTTGGAATCCGACGAGAAATGTCGATGCTTTTCAGTGTCTCGCCTCGGGCTGGACACGATTTTCGACTCTAAGGATTCCGTTTGCACGCGCATTATAGGTCTGGATGGACGAAATATCCCGTTGGGTTTCCTGTTTTGCTCTGTGCTGTGTTCGGATTTATTCATTCTGGTTGAATTCTAACACTCAAATTTAGGGAATGGAACCGTGTCTGTTAGTGGATTATCGTAGTAGACTTTGGGAAACTTAACCGGAGCAGACGGAAATAACTTGGGAAGGTCAGTTTTTGATATTGTGAGAAGATCGAAATATGTTATTGGGATGATCGGATTAGTTGTTAAAATAGCAAAAATCTATCCCGAACAGACGGAAATAACTTGGGAATAACATTTTTTGATATTAGAAAATACTAGGCCAATAACATTTTATGTTATTTATAACAAGAATTGTTATTCGCCGTTATTATTTTTTTGTTATTGGATTGTTATTGTAATAACAGACTTAAAACATTTTAAGTTATTCTTCGAACAAATCTTTGTTATTATTTTTTGTTATTTTAACAACTAATCCGATCATCCCAATAACAGTTGGCGGTATTCTTCCATAACAAAAAATGTTATTCCAAAGTTGTTTTGGCTTTCAACCAATATCAACCCAATAACACATTTTGTTATGATAACATAAACTGTTATTGAACTCTTAAGCAAAAATGGATTTTGCAAGAATATTCAATAACACTTTCTGTTATTTTAACAGTATTTGTTATTGAAATGGCATGAATTTAGTTATTACCGTCTGTTCGGGATAACATAAATTTGTTCGAAGAATAACTTTAACTGTTATTTGTTATTTTGTGAGGGGAGGTGTAGCAGCATAATAACAAAAAATGTTATTGAACTGGTTTGTCTCCATAACAAAAAAAAGTTATGGTTTTGGTTTATTTGTAATTTGCAAATAAACCTGCCGTTGCCATAACTCCTCTGTACTAGTCAGGGCTGCAGAGTCGGGTATCTCCAAGCGACTTTGAATCCATACTTTGAAGACAACTCCGACTCTGGATGCAGGATATGACGTCAACGACGACTTCAGCTCTCCAAAAATACCCGACTTCACAGATTCCGACTCCAAGTAAAAGTTGCTGAAAATTTGCTGAATCCGATGCAGTCTGCGAGGTCTCACTCCAGCTCGAACTTCAACGTCAGCTCTGACTTCCTCGCTCTGTGAAAATAATAACAGTTTTTGTTATTCACACTTCAACAATTCTCAATAAATAAATCAATTCCCTTAGGGAATATAACAAAATTAAAAAAAAATGTACTCTCAAAACTTAATTTTGTCGGATTAATTTCAGCTTGAAACCCCATTTCATGGCGAAATAAATGACCCCGATGAAATTGGTCAAAATTATTTCATAGTTCTAGCCAATTTTAGCAAAGTCCCTTAGGGGGTATATCAAATAATTAAAAAAGTCAACTTTCAAAATTTCAATTTTTCCGAATAATTTTAGCTCAAGGACCCCATTTCATGGCCAAAATAATGATCCCGACGAAATTAGACAAAATTATCCTTGAAATTATCCCAAAGATCTAAACATATTTAACAAAAAAAAAAATAATAATAATAAACAATCAGTTATGGACACTTAAAAACTTTTCCATTTGTGCGATTTATGATAATTTTATTTCTAAGTCAGTATACCGAACGAATAACAAATTTTGTTATTAGGAGGGTTTTTGAAATGTATAACATTTCCTCTTATTTGCGTGTTATTAAACATTTTCAATATAATATCACTACAATACCAAATTTTGTTATTTTATCAGAAACTGTTATTATTTTTTCTTCTTGAAGTTGAACTTCAGGATAAAATAATAACACTTTTTGTTATTTCAACAGGATTTGTTATTGAAATATTATTATTGTTATTACCGTCTGCCCGGGAAATTAGTTTGTTCTTGCAAAAAGTATTTTTGATGACAAAAACTACAATTTCTTTTCTGTTTTGGCTTATTATTTATTGCTCGTACTTACTTAAAACTTTAGACATTTATCTCAGAATGTATACTTTAAGAGCGAGTCCACAAATAGGGCATTTTTTGGTTGTTAATTTTTGCTCGCAATAAAAACATACAAACAAAAGTTCATTTTCATCCATTTTAACCCTTTAAAAAATTAAAGTTTAAGAAGATCTTCATTTATTGAAAATCAAAATCACATTTATTGAAAATCAAGTTCGTTTCCAAGGATAAGTACTAGACTGACTCATCGCTGAAACTTTTAAGTTTGATTTTTTAAGCAGTTTGATTGAAATGTGTTGATTTTTACCCGTTTTCGTCATATTTCTTTCAAAAAATCATATCTGCAAATCCTGTTAAGGAATATTCACAATTTTTGGATACGTTATTAGGAATCAGGCAAAAATATTTTCAATCATCGCCAAATGAAATTTTTATAGGAACTTTTTCAATATTCAGATAGATTTTTGACCACCCTATTTTGGATAGGAGCACCCTAATTGCCAAACAAAAAAATATGGGTCTAATTATTTTGGCCAAAGAACCCCCACGCCAAAATTTGAGCCAAATCGGAGCACTTTTGATTTGAAGACTTCTTGTTTGATGTGGAATGGCTGTATACAGTCCAGACTCGATTATCCGAAGTTTGACTATCCACAGGTTTGTATGGTATTTCGGATAATAGAATTTGAGTCAAATTAGAGTGGTTGATTGCCCTAAAAATTACAAAATACATTTGGGTAATTCTCCACCAACTCACACGAAATCGGAAAAAGTTGCTCCGACCCCTCTTCGATTTTCGTGAAACTTTGCTCTAAGGGGTAATTTTGGTCCCTGATCATGAATCCGAGGTCCATTTTTCGATATCTCATGACGGTGGGGCGGTACGAACCCTTTCATTTTTCTGGGTTTTTACCAATACACGTTATCAGTGATTTGTAGCTCGCAACCGTGAAGAGATAGAAATTTGGTGTCAAAGGGACTTTTGTGTAAAATTATACGCTAGATTTGATGGCGTACTCAAAATTCCGAAAAAACGTATTTTTCATCAAAAAGTTATAAAATAGTTTTAAAATCGCTGCCATTTCCCGTAACTCAACTGTAAAAAATCGTTAGACATGTCATTTTATGGGAAATTTAATGTTCTTTTCGAATGTGAAATAACCCAGAAGGGTCATTCTTTCATTTAGAACAAAAATTTTCATTTTAAAAATACGTGTTTTTTCTAACTTTGCAGGGTTGTATTTTAGAATTGTAAAGCAGACAAAAAATAATAATTTTGTTATATAGACATAAGGGGTTTGCATGTATTCTTCACGAGTTATCAGAATTTTACCTAAAAGTTTTTTGGAAAAGTTATGATTTTGACCGTTTTTGACCAGAGCAATTCCAGCTCAAATCAGGAATTTGTCTGGTACTTTTGTACCCGACCCTCTCCGATTTCAATGAAACTTCGTAGACATGTTATCCTGGTCCTATATGAGCCATTTTTGTGTATATGGAGCCAATAGTACTCGAAAATAACATTTGATGAGGGCGTAAGGTATTTAAACATTTTAGTATTTTGTAATTTAAAAATTACTGTATCTTGAAGCCGTTGCGTCGTATCAAAAAGTGGTCAAAGACAAACTTGTAGGAAATTGGACGGGCTTTCTGAAAAAAATACACTGAAACAAAAATACACGCCACATCAATGACATTTTTTGATTTTTAAGTCTAAAACTTAAATTTAAAGGTGATGTCACGATTTTTTCTCGTTCAAAATTTTTGAGGAAATAGCCTAAAATGTTACCAAGTATCTTTTGAAGGATTTTTTTGATCGATTTGGTGTCTTCGGCAAAGTTGTAGGTATGAATAAGGGCTACACTGAAAAATGAGTGATTTTTAATTTCACTTTTTGTTACTAATACTCGATTTGCAAAAAAATCACTATTTTTTTCATTTTCTAATATGTTTTAGAGGACCTGCCAACTTTTCAGAAAAAAAATATATGGACAAACTAATGATGCAAAATGGCTTCTTTGGGCATACCGAAGGCACCAACAAAGTTTCAGCCGGATTAAAAAATACAAAAAAAAGATTGACCGAAATCTCAGAGAATTGCTCAACAGTGACGAATCGCCCTAATTCTCCTCACAAACTTTGCAGAAAAACCATTTGGCCCTGTTTAAATATTTTTGAAAAACTCAAAGTGTACGTGTTTCTGGGGACCCCAAACTTCCTGCTTGCGAAGATTCGGTTATCCGAAGTGATTTTTTTCCGAGGCCTTCAGATAATCGAGACTTGACTGTACCTTTAATGTATACACTCTACAGCGAAAGAAAAGCCCAATCTTCAAGCTCTGATTCGGCTAATTCAAATATTTACCGTCTAAACAGAGTGACATTCTTAACCACGATGGCCTTCGGCTGTCAGAGTAGAAGTCTATTGAAAGTTCCCATCGATATTGGAGCGAGCCAAATATTTCTCCGCCCCGAAGATGGTGACCGGAGGTGCTGAACCATCAATTATGCAGAGCCCACGCAATCCATCCGTATGGTTTGCTGAATGGCATAAATAAGCAAGGCTCGGGGCAGATCCATTAGCAATTAGACGACTGAAGGTTAAGGTGTGATTATTATGACAATGCGATTAAGGTTATAATGCCAAGAAATGACAGTTGAAATAAAAATACATACATTTTGAACTAATGAAAAACAAAAATATTTTTCGTAAAAATTGGTACATTTGTTTTTTGAACAAATATGTCAAAACTAACCCTGAAAAGCCATCTTACCGGGAAAACAGATTCGTTGATATCGTAAGGCGTAGAGTCGCATAATTTCCTAGCTCGAAATATCTTTGCCCCAAAACATGATTTGCACATTTAAATGACTCCCGCTCGCATGAAATAATGCTGGTACACTCCGGAGCGAACAATAATAAAATAATAATAATAAAGCAGCGTTTGCCGAAATTCGAACTTTCGTGCCACCAAGAGAAAAGACCACTTTTCGACGGCAGATAAAGTACGAATCGTGTTCGGGAAAAATTTCACCCCGCCCCCCCCCCACTGCTTGTGTGTGTGTCTTTTCAAACCGCGGAAAAATCCAAAGGAAAAACCAAACCAGTTGTGCGAGAATTTTCATTTTGAAAAGTATGCCACCATCCACTCCATTCAAATCTCCGGCGTCTCCAACCGCCGTGATGATGTTCGTGTTTGCCAACGTTGTTGGAAATATTATTTGAGTTTTCACTTGTACGCACGTTTCACGGCGATGATTTATGGATGGCGCTGGCGTGGTCTGGCAGTTGCCAAAAGGCAAATCGAATCGGAATGGAAATTTTCTCATTTATCATGATTTTTAAGAGATAACGGATTTCGGCTGAGGAGGAAGAAATGCACGTTTCTTGAAACGGAGCGAGGTTCAAGGTAGTCTGCACCGTGAAAATCAGTTTTGTTTCCTAATAAGATGATTTCAGAAATTCTGAGTATTATGAGTTAAAAATTGTATTTTACACAAGCAGCGCTTCATTGAAACTTTCTGGAATTAATCTAAATTTAGTTTCTTGTTTTTTACAGTGCACGGATTGAATCAGTTTCGCAAAGTTCTCCCAAGGCGGAACTTTCAATTGTGGCCACTTGAGGGGGTGGCAAGGATGAATGGCTGAAGAGCTAAGACTTGATAGCATTTTTCTCCACAAAATAGTTGAATCGGATCTTAGCAATCGGTAGGCCAATTTTGAAACACAAACAAACGAAAAATTACGAAACGTTTTCGAGAGTGTAGTTTGGCATGCCAAAGTTATGTAAGATGTTTATCCACTTTTGAGATTCAATAATGAGTTGGGAAATTCAAGTGACAGATGGTTCTAATATTCGTGCAATCATGCAAACGAAAGCTGTTGGAATGTTTAAGATTATAGATAGAGCATGTGCAAATTCAGATTCACCAAAAGAATTATGCCGAAACCCGGGATCGAACCGGGGACCTTTAGATCTTCAGTCTAACGCTCTCCCAACTGAGCTATTTCGGCATCTTGAGAAATTTTCACCTGTCTACCCGTGGCGAGTCATACAATGCCCAGCGACAAAAATAAAACACCCAAGTGCGAAGAGAAAGTGATAGAAGTGCAAGTAAAATAAACATTCATCACTGGTATCACGGCCAGAGAATGTGGGCAATTGTTGAAGAAAGTAACTTTTTTTTAAACATAATATACTTTGTGTGCGTATTAGGGTGCCCAGAATAAATGACCCCCTGCTCCAAAACCGGAATACGGTTTTATGGGCATCTGTGTGAATTTTGAGCGAAATTGGTTAAGATTAACCCATCGATACTCGAGCCTAAAAATAGTGAAAAATAAAAATTTTCATATGAGCAATTCTCTCAGATTTCGGTCATTCGATTTTTGTTGTATTTTTTAATCCGACTGAAACTTTTTTGGTGCCTTCGGTATACCCAAAGAAGCCATTTTGTATCATTAGTTTGTCCATATAATTTTCCATACAAATTTGGCAGCTGGCCATACAAAAATGATGTATAAAAATTCAAAAATCTGTATCTTTTGAAGGAATTTTTTGATCGATTTGGTGTCTTCGACAAAGTTGTAGGTATGGATATGGACACTGAAAAAAATGATGCACGATAAAAAAATTTTGGTGATTTTTTATTTAACTTTTTGTCACTAAAACTTGATTTGCAAAAAAACACTATTTTTAATTTTTTTATTTTTTGATATGTTTTAGAGGACATAAAATGCCAACTTTTCAGAAATTTCCAGGTTGTGCAAAAAATGTTTGAGCGAGTTATGAATTTTTGAATCAATACTGATTTTTTCAAAAAAATCAATTTTTCGATGTAAAATCAAATTTGCAATCAAAAAGTACTCTAGTGAAATTTTGATAAAGTGCAACGTTTTCAAGTTAAATCCATTTTTAGGTGACTTTAGAAAATAGTCGCAGTTTTTCATTTTTTAAAGTTAGTGCACATGTTTGCCTACTTTTGAAAAAAATATTTTTGAAAAGCTGAGAAAATTCTCTATATTTTGCATTTTTGAATTTTGTTGATACGATCCTTAGTTGCTGAGATATTGCCATGCAAAGGTTTAAAAACAGGAAAATTGATGTTTTCTAAGTCCCACCCAAACAACACACCATTTTCTAATGTCGATATCTCAGCAACTAATGGTCCGATTTTCAATGTTGAAATATGAAACATTCGTAAAATTTTCCGATCTTTTCAAAAAAAAAAAAATTAAATTTTTAAATCAAGACTAACATTTCAAAAGGGCCAAACATTCAATATTACACCCTTTTAAAATGTTAGTCTTGGTTTAAAAAAATTGAAAATATTTTTTTCGAAAAGATTGGAAAACTTCACGGTTGTTTCATATTTTAACATTGAAAATCGGACCATTAGTTGCTGAGATATCGACTTTGGAAAATGGTGTGTTGTTTGGGTGGGACTAAGAAAACATCAATTTTCCTGTTTTTAAACCTGCATGGCAATATCTCTGCAACTAAGGGTCGTATCAACAAAGTTCAAAAATGCAAAATATAGAGAATTTTCTCAGCTTTTCAAAAATATTTTTTTAAAGGTGGACAAACATGTGCACGAATTTAAAAAAATAAAAAACTGCGACTATTAAGCATAAGCATAAGCATAAGCATAGGTGCCCACCCGCAGTTGCTACTCCGTTATTGACCAGGACCTCCAGAAGTTACATCCACGAGCCGTGGAAGATAAGTGGGTGCTATCTTTCCTCGCTTCGCAACTTCTCAAAGGCCCCTATCATGCTGATCAATACCGGCGCCGGCCACGACCAGTGGTAGGGTCACGGGGAAGTGGATGGGAATGTTAGTCCGATACTTGAGTGATAGAGACCGCCCAATCGACTGCATCTCCGACAAAGTATCACATGAGTTTTGAGGGGGTTAGTAGATGGGTATGAGGTCAGGATTCACGAGTGGCAGTGATGTGACCATGAGCATTTTGTTTATCGGTTGAAATTTTTAAATCTTAGGCAGCCGGCTGCGGAAAGATAAATAATTGATTATTTAAAAAGTTTGTTTTAATCGAACGCGAGCCAACCGAGCGGTAGTGCTATGGGCTGGACTTATCAGTATATTTTGACTGTTGGTACAATTAAGATAACGCGAGCAAATGTCAAAAATAGTAGATGAGTTAATACTAAAGCTGCCAGTTGGAATTAATTATTACGATCAACGAATATAAACGAAAAGAAAACAGGACACCACGTAACCCATTGTAATGAAATTAAAACAATAACTTAAACGAACTTAACCGGCGGCGTGCCTTCCTATCAACGATGATAAAAGAAGGACTTATAAATTTAAAATATAAAAAGACTCCAAAAAACACGTTGCATAGTAACCGCGAAGTCCCGCTACTCACAATCGAATCCGAAAGATAGCTATCTAGAATTTTAAATATAGTATTAATTCGACCGCGATCCTCCAGAAATTCTTCGTTGGCGTGCCTTCCGATCAACGGTGATGTAAGAAGGGCTTTATTCATTAAAATGATCATATATCATAAGCCTTAAAACATATTCGTCGGCGTGCCTTCCGATCATCGATGATATAGAAAGGACTTAATCCAGCAATACGACTTGCTTGTCTCGAAAAAAAAAAGAATTCGGATCGTTTCTATCGAAAACTATGTAAAGAGAACAAAAATAAACTCATTGGCCAACGAACGCGCGAACTAAAAATAAAGAAAAAAGAAGAAGAAGAAGACCAATCACCCCATGCACACAAACAGCGACACAAAAGAGATGAAAACAACACGAATCAGAAGAAATCCAATCACCCCATGTACACAAATAGCGACACAAAAGAGATGGAAAATAACACGAAAAAAAAACAGGACTGCGCGTCCACACAGGCACCGCACTACTCAAAAAATAAAAAACTGCGACTATTTTCAAAAAAGTCACCTAAAAATGGATTTAACTTGAAAATTGTGCACTTTTTGATTGCAAATTTGATTTTACATCGAAAAATGAAAATGAAAAATTTTTGCGACCAATTTTTCGATTTTTGTGAAAAAATCAGTATTGATTCAAAAATTCATAACTCGCTCAAAAATTTTTTGCACAACCTGGAAATTTCTGAAAAGTTGGCATTTGATGTCCTCTAAAACATGTCAAAAAAAAAAATAGTGTTTTTTTGCAAATCAAGTTTTAGTGACAAAAAGTTAAAAAAAATCACCAAATTTTTTTTTACCGTGCCACTTTTTTTTTCAGTGTAGTCCATATCCATACCTAAAACTTTACCCAAGACACCAAATCGATCAAAAAATTCCTTCAAAAGATACAGATTTTTGAATTTTCATACATCATTTTTGTATGGCCAGCTGCCAAATTTGTATGGACAGTTTGTCCATATAAACTAATGATGCAAAATTCTTTGGGCATACCGAAGGCACCAATAAAAGTTTCAGTCGGATTAAAAAATACAAAAATAAAAATTTAAGAAAAAATACCGATTTCGTAGAGAATTGCTCTCATACAAAAAAAAAAAAAAAAAAACATTTTGCCTTCCTCACTGAGGTAAGGCTATAATCCTGCTCTAAAATTGAACTTTTTATTTAAAGCTCGAAAAACCACCTTGATGTATACATATCGACTCAGAATCGAAAACTGAACAAATGTCTGTGTGTGTGTGTACGTGACCAATAATGTCACTCAGTTTTTACAGCACTGGTTGAACCGATTTTGACTAAACCAGTTGCATTCGACTTGGGTCCCATACGGTGCTATTGAATTGTTGGAAGTTTCGATAAGTAGTTCAAAAGTTATGTCTAAAAATGTGTTTTCGCCTATTTTCGGAAGTTGATTAAATGGCAGTAAACTGAACCAAACATCATCATATCATACATCGTTAGTTATGTAATTGAAAGACCTTTCCAACGAGTCCAAAACATTCATAATCTGGCAACCCTGTCTCGAGTTCTGACCAATTAAGTGATATTTATGTACTTTTTTGTAACCGGATCTCACTTAAATGTAGGGGAGAGTGGGGAGACTTGATCCCCTTTTTTTGTATCGCACATAACTCTGTCAATTTCTCACAAAACTATGATCTTTTTGCATGAATTGGAAGCTTAAACATTCAACTATGTTTGGCTGATAAGGGTATTTCATCAGATAAACTCTTTGAATTATGCCAAGCGTTTTAAAAAAATATTTTAAACTGGCATTTTCAAAATGTTGGGGGTAATTTGATCCCCCTTTCAACATTTTGAAGAAATCTTAAGGAAAATGTTTTTTATTCATCCAAACTTTTAATTTTCTATAAGTTACAGCAATTTCACATCAAACCTGTACGTATGTGTTCAAAATATAACAAGTTTAGCATGCAAAATATTTAAAAACTTAAAATTTTCTTTTTTAGGCTAAAATTGAGCATGTTCACAAAAGCTGGTAATTTTTGTTTACAAAACTTTTGAAAAATGGTTCAAACTGCAGTAAGTTATGTACAACTACACTAAAAGAAACTATGTACGAAAACCCAGCCCAATTATTTAATCTTGAGGCTGATTCCAGTGACTGTAAAAATGCAGGTATCAAGTCTTCCTAAACGCACTTTTTTAGACAATTGATTGTAAAAATAGTATGACGATAAATTTAACGTCAAATACGTAAGGGTTTTGGAGTTGATATGTTTATCAAACAATTTATGTGTAAACAATATATTTTTGAATAATTTTTTAGTGTTTTCTATACTTATCAAAACAAATAAAAAAGATCTCTTGGAAGTTTTTTGGAGCACTTTTTAGAAAAATGTGTGTAACTCTATCTAAACATTTTTGAATTTTCTTCTTTGTTTTCTACAATGAGTTTTAGTCAATTTCGCACAACTTTCTAGAACAAAGCTAATTGTTTTACCCACATGCTGACGAGATCCAGGCTTGGGATCAAGTGTCCCCGGGGATCAAGTCTCCCCACTCTCCCCTATGTAAACAATGACCGGATCCATCATCCGACCCATCGTTGGTTAGGCAATTGAAAGACCTTTCCAACGAGTCCAAAACATTGAAGATCTGGCAACCCTGTATCAAGCTATGACCACTTATGATGCCATTTATGAGCCCTTGAGTGATATATGTGTTTTTTGTAATCCGGAACTTAACGAAATTAGACGAAATTTGTGTCCAAACCCATCATATCACATATCACCCATTGTTGGAAAAGAGTGAGGAAGGCACCAACCACATAGGTGGATTAAGTTAGTTTTTAAATCGCTTATGATTTTTCAGGAACTAGTTTTGCAACTTTGGCATGTTTTACAAAGTTGTAGAACAATCTCATTTTTGAGAATATTTGGATGAAAGTAGTGCGCCCTGCAGACCAAACCAAACCGTAAGAAAATTGGGGTTTTCATATAATTTTCCTATTTTCCCATACAAAAGCACCCTCGAGTATCAATGGGTAAATGTTGATATTTTACCCAGAGTCCTAAAATAGCTCAATGAACAATAATCAGCTTGTGGATCGAGGTTTTAGTATATTACGTGAAAATGTCCGGAGAATCCGTAAAAAATATTTCCAGACATAGGCTCTTTGGTTCAGACACCGTCAAAACGGCATTTTAAAGTATCATACGCCCTTTTCATATATTAGGCTAGATTTATAAAACTTCTTACTATTTTTCTTTGAAAGGCCAACTTATCACCTTTCATTTGCATATAAGACAATTGAAGTCGGTTGAAATGGTGAGGAGTTATGATTTTTCGAAAAAAGTGGTTTTTGCGAAAATCGACGAAAATGCCCATTTTTTAGACCACCCTAACACGGCGTAGGTCACCCTAATGGCCAAACAAAAAAAATACGGGTCTAATTATTTCGGCCAGGGAACCCTCAGAAAAAATTTGATTCCGATCCGAGCACTTTTGTTTTTTTCCGTGCTGTTTTCGTGGGGAATTGCTGTATATCTAAGCTTTTTGTTCTCTATATGAAGCCTTAGTAATTTTGAACCTAAGAACCGATACACTTTGCCTTTGAAAATTAGACATTTTCAGATGAAGAAATCTCGAGTATAAAGAAAAACATTCCTGGATTTTTTCAGCGTTTGTATCCCCCCTTTCGACCTGGTGCTTAAAATTTGGCCTGTGGTTATTCGAGATATTTTTGTTTCAAATTTGTATATTTTTCAAATTAAAATATCTGTAACTTTTGACCCTTAAATCAAAAGGTTGAGATGGCTACGATGAAAAACTGATTTTCAAGGTTTGCCCAGATTCTTTCTTAAAATTTGGTCGCAGAAGGCGTAGATTGCGAGATGAAATTTTGGTGTCTTCGAGTTGCTTGGATTTGAAAGTACAACAACCTTTTACATACAAAAAAATCCCAAAAATATTCCTGAAAGGTTAGATTTTCAAAATTACCTTAATCGTGAACCACCCTAATTTTCAACCAACTCATCTCAAGACACCGAAAAGGTTCACAACTTCCTCATTTTCGGAAAATACACTTTCAACTTAATTTTGCGCGATCTGGATGTGATCTAGCGTGTAAAAAGTTTTCCCTCTCTTACGAGGGTAGGCTCCGGCGAGATTCGAACTCACGATCTCCTGTTTACTAGACAGGCGCTTTAACCAACTAAGCCACGACGCCAGTTGGTAAACAGCGGTTTATTTTACAATTGCTCAGTTTCATACAAGTGTTTCCGCACACACTTTTGTGGTTTTGTGTGTGCAATCAAATCAGAGTTTAATATGCTGTTGTGTATCAACCACAAATTAGCAACGTGCAATTTTCGGCAAATCAAACATAATTCGTGTACCCGTTTCCCGCATAAGAGAACGGGTACAAATTGGCGCAGCGGTTTCTGTCAACAGGGTCGTAATATTCCGTCAACATGATGATTGCGGCTATTTTGAACTCGCGAACAAATGCAGTACACCAAAGTGGCAGCGGGTGTTTGTGTTGGCGATTGTGTGCGCGCCTGTGATGCTGATATGTCAGAACATGCCTCCTCGTTGTCCCCGTGGAGGCTTCGAAAACACCGGCAGCCGTGCTATTTATTCGTGCTCGAAAGATAATATTTAATGCCAACGAAAATGTTTATAAATGTTTACGACTACTCGGCGCTCGACACGGCCTGTTTCTGGTTCAGGTTGAGGTGGCTTGTCTCAATTGCCACTTCATGAATAATTTGTTGTTTTTTGCAACTCCCTTGCATATTAATAGTTGTCGTACATTTGTCCAATGAGGATCTGACTTGTTGGATAAATATGAAGAGTTGTTGCAATTCCGAAAACACTTTTGAATAGATGTCTAGAGAATACATGCGACAAGAAAGCACTGGCAGGAACAGTTGTCGGAATGCGGCACTAGAGCAGCATTAGCGTTTGCTCGTCACCACAAAACACGACAAGATTGCACAGTGGCGCTGCCTGGCTGCTGTTGTTAGGACCGACTGTTGTTACTGTGGCGCCATGTTCCGCACCGTCACTAGATGGATTTACGGTGGACAGTGTGGTCGAATCGTCACACTGGGTTCCGGTGGACGACGGTTTGGGATTCAATTAGGGTGGGGAGACGGTTTTGGGTTCAGCGGTAACTCTGGTCTGGAACAGCGATCTGGCCTTTGAATAGTGAGCTGTTATGGAATAAAAAACGTGACAATATTTGGAAAAATTGAAAGAAATGTCATTCCTAATATTTATATTTTTATCTTTTTATGAATATTTTTTTTACCAAAAAAGTCCCGGATATTCCTTAGTTCTCCAATTGGCGACATTAGTCTGCAAATTTATTGCGGCTTGGAAGTACTTCATAGTTTCGTGTTCAACCAGAATTTGACGCGGCAGCAAATGGCTGCAGCTGCAAAAGTCCTGTCAACAAAGGGCTCCTCTACTGCTGCCATACGAGCTCATCTGTCCCCTGGGTACAGAAACTTGGACGGATGACCGCGTGGTCCCGCCACTCCTCAAAGTAAAACCGCAAAATGTAGATAAAATGGCAATTTGATGCACTTTTGCCCATTACCAATGGGGGCTTGCCGTCCCCTCTGACTTGGCCACTTTTGAACAGCGACGGTTCTCATCGTCATTCCGGGGTTGTTACGGGTCGCCCGGGTGTGGGGGCAAAATTATCGGATTCAACCGCGATATGATGGGGGTCACAATGTGAAAATTATTACCCATCATCGCCGTCATCATTGTGTGCTGTTGTCGCAGCCAACAATCGATACTGTGAGGTGGAGTGAGTTTTGTTTTCTATGACTTCATGTTTTGCAGCTGTATTTTTTTTAAATTACAAAAACACTACTTCGAACATTTTGAAAACAGTTCATACAAAAACTTATCACTTATTAATATCCAGCTAAAGTTACCCCTTCAAAAGAATCCCATTTTCGGAGCAATAAAGGTGTTGTCATGGTGCACCCACCAGTGCAGTGGTGTTCCCGGAGTCAATTAACCTATATCGGCGGAAGCGGCTGCGGGAAGTGATAAGCGACCTACTTTGGTGCAGAATATGTTTTACGAGCGGGTTCCGGCTTGGCCACATTGGCACTGGCCCGTACGCCAGATATCCAGTGCACTTCACCAAGCCGAAATAGCTCAGTTGGGAGAGCGTTAGACTGAAGATCTAAATGTCCCCGGTTCAATCCCGGGTTTCGGCAGATTATTATTTTAAAGATGGTGTTATTCTAGGTATCAGGATGTGCCCGCTTAATTAATAATAAAATAGCAAAGTTAAATTGAGCAATTCTATGTCAAATTGGATGAAATAAAAGGTATAAAATCAGGGGATTAATGACTTTGAAGTTTTTTTTAAACGTCCAATAAAATATTTTTTTGCTTTTTGGTTTTGAATAGTTCTGACCTAAAGCGGTTTCAACATCCCCCAGAAAGAAAGAAAAAAAAAAAAACAGAAAAAATGTTTTTTGGGCCTTTAAAAAAACTTCAGAGTTTCGAAACAGCCTACTTTACTTTACCAAAAATAGCAGAATCGAATAGTAACCCTTTTTCCAAACAAATGCTGAAAAGTAGAACATACAGTAGAACAACATTGCGGAAAAGTTCCTAATAGCGCTCATTTGGGGGCCGAAAAGTTCATCTTATAAGCACTTGTATCGAAATAGTAGTTAATGCAACAAGTTGCAAAAAGAGGATTTTTTCAGCACGAGTCGTACATTTATCCAACGAGGTTCACCGAGTTGGATAAATACGAAGAGTGCTGAAAAAATCAAGTTTTGCAACGAGTTCCATACAACATTTTTTGCAATTCCAAAAAACACACACTGAGTGAAATTTTATGTAAAATTTTCATGTATTTTGTCAATAAATCGTTTAAATCAAAAAAATGTTGAAAAGTGTTACACTTCAAAACAAGTGCAGAAAAGTTAACTTTTCAGCACCCATTTGAGTGCTGAAAAGTAGAACTTTTCAGCATTTATTTTGAAAAGTGTTTCTATTCGATTCTGTTAAGAATGACAGGAAAAGTGAGTAGTTTCACAACGGAATTGCAAAAAAAAAAACTTTTCCACACAAACACTTGGACGCCAAACTTTTTAGTTAGGAAAAAAGCTGGGAAACAAACGTTTCACTCGATGCCAAATAAGATTTTTTCAGCATTTGTCGTATTTACCTTACTCGTCATAGTCTCGTTGGATAAATGTACGACTCGTGCTAAAAATATTATCATTTAGGATATTGTTTTTGTACTAGAATAAATCTTCATAAAAATGCCTAATTAAACTACAACGAGTTATTACATGAAATTCAAATCTCGCATTGTAATTTGTACTCTTTAACATTAGTGCAACATTAGATAAATCCGCAGGGACTTTTTCTTGCCGCAAGCGACGACAGAACGAACACGTGTATAAAAACATTGGATGAAAACATTTTGTTTTGTTTTGCTGTGTTTAGTTTACACGCTAATCTGAAAAAAAAACTCATATAAAAGAGAAAAACATTAATCTTTCCAATTATTTTGGAATTAAACTGGAATGGTTCCAGAATGATCGAGTGTCAACCCCCTTGCATTAGTGTTTGAAACTTCCTTCCAAAAAATTAACTTAAAAAAATCTCAGAAATTTCTAGATCAATCATTTCTCGGTTAGATGCATTTAAAAGTTTTTAAAATTTTGAGAATAGGATGAAATGATTAATTTAAAAAAAAAACATGAAGCTCCGCCTAGGATTTTCTCATTCACTCGCTGCTTTTTCCCGAACAAAAACCAACGAGTTTGCATAAATTTTACCTTTTCCAGCAAAAACTAATGAACACTGTTTGTTTGGGGTTGGGGTTGCCGCACCAAGAACGTCAAACTGGGGATCCCCAGGTGCGTAATTTGCGCCCCGAATCGGAAGTGCTTTTCGTCGTTGGGTTGAGCCTCGGTTCCGTTTTGAGAAAATATTTGAATAGAGATGGAAAACTACTTTGAGTGCGAGGGAGGGAGGGAGCAAGCATATTTTCCACCTCGTCATGTATTTTTCGAAAGGTGGGTAAACCCCGAGGCAACTTTAGCCGGTTTTTCAGCGAAGAAAATGGTTCGACAAATGCCACCTCGTTCGCTGGGTATGGTAAGACTGTTTGCCGTGGATTTTCCCAACTATCTACATATGAATTATAATTAACGCTGAAGCATCGCGTTGTTTCCTGGCAAAACTTACACACAGAACTCAGCAAATCATAAACGGGTGAAAGCTCCTTGGGGCGTGATGCTGCGTTTAGTGTGTGTTTGCTCTTGTCTATAGAGAATGCGACGACAACGTTTCAATTTGCCACCGCTAACCGTTAACCGAAAGAATTAGGGTGGTTGAAAAAATGTTGTACTGTCTAACTTTGTAGAAAATCATTTTGCATACAAAACAATACAGTTTGAAGTTTAAAAATCGACAGCTTTTTTTAAATATATTTATGCCCTTTCAGTAAATAAGATTTTATTTGATGCACTGCGACTAATTGAAAACTGAAATTTTCAACAACAAAAATACTCAACTGAATCATTGTTGAACTCAGTTCAATAATGCAAACAGTATCGCTTTATAGCATAGTTTATGTTTATTTAAAAGAGTGTGCAGTTCTGTTAGCAGAATATGTATCTGCAATTAAACACATGAACATATAAACTATCAGTGACTGATGATTGTAACAATATTTATCCAATTCAACTGTGACCTGCATGGGATACGCAAACATCGCATAAATCGTTTTCATAAATAAACAAATCCAAATGAAAAGGTCACATTATGGCTGAATTTTTGGAATAGTATTTTGAACAGTCATGGTCATGACAAATTGTATTACATATTTTTTCGTTATTAAAACAAATCTAAAATGCACAAAAAAATTGCTAAACTATGTTGTGACCCTTCGAAATATAAGAAAAAATGATTTTTTTTCATTGAAAAATCATCAAAACATGAGCTTTGTACCCAAAATAGTTTTGCTAAACTATTAAAAATTTCACCAACCAATAAAAGTTTATACCGTCAGTGGGGGTGACTATGGGTCAAAAAACAATACACCTCTAGTAATTTCTTAATAACAAAAACAATTTAAATAACATCGAAAATCTTTCAACGTAGATTTGTTTTTAGATAGTTAACTAACATTTTCCCAAAATATGGTAGATTTTGATGAACACTACCTTAAATGCTAATAGTTTGAAAATTGACCCAATCTCACCCCTTAGAGGGGGTGACATTGGGTCAAATGAAACTAAAATGATGCTCAAATTGTTCGAGGGAATTGTTTTGACATGTTACAATATTTGAAGTAGAGATTTTCAAACATTTGGGTAGTTTTCGAGCAATTCCAACAAAAAATATTAGAAAAATGTTTATTCGAGTGGTCATTTTTGGCCAAAAACGTACCTCAACTTTAGACAGCTGCCAAAATAACAGGATTTGTCCAAGGAACGAGATTTTTTCAGCGAAGTCATCTTAAGATGTCTCCTACACAACGCTTTTAACAGAATTTAGTTTCATTGAGAAGAACCCGAGAAATGGTAAAATCCGTAAAAAAATCATTTTGACCGAATCTCACCCCCAGGCCCTATGTCACCCCCACTGACGGTACAACTATGAAGTGTATATAAAATGGAAATAATGAAACAATGATTGCTTGCTCGTTAATATTCAGAACTTTTTCGTCTTTGTGCTTAAAATGTATGGAAAAATCTATGTTTCTATTTTTATTTTTTTTTATTTTTTTTTTATTTATCTATCTTTCTTCCTTAAAATGATTGCTCTACTTGCCTTTAAATAATGAAAAAACTCACAGAAACTTTTTTTCTAAATTAATTTATTCTCAAAGAATTGTGCCTTATTTCATGTAAATAATTCCAATAACTAGTCTTGTAGGAAATAATGAGCTTTTGCTTTCTCGAATAGTTTATGAAAATCATTAAAACATATATGTTGTATTTAAAAAAATCAAACATCAGTAATTACAATCAATTGCAATTGTAAAAACAATAATTCTGCAAGGTTTGAAAATGTTCATAATATAAGCAGTTCCTTAATAAATAATCAGCAGTTTATTAAAAAATATTGGGATTTCAAGAACTCTGCAGTGTTTTGGAAACTACTTATCTTTAAAAAAAAATCAAAACCTCTCAGAATTATTGTTTTTACCGTTGATCCAAACGAATTACTCATTTTAAATTATATTTAAACATAACATCTTTTTGGAATGTTTTTCATAAACTATTCGAGAAAGCAAAAGCAAAATTTTTCAAGCACGTTTTTATAACTGCTAGTTTTTCAAGGAAATAGCAGTGCTTTAAAAAGCAAAAGATTCAAAAATAATTTAAAATCATCTCATTAAATTATTAAATGAATGCCAGAACCCTACGAAATATTTAAAAAACTATTTGTATTCAATTTAAATTTTTGAAAAAATATAATATTTAGAAACTGTTTTAACTCAATATAATTTCAATGTTTTTTTTCATGCTTAAGAGAAAACAAAAATTATCTGTTTTTAAACAATTTATTTACAAATTACTGATCATGTTAGTAAGATACCAAAAAACTCAAATCAACATCATCTCCTTTGATAATTAAAACAACAGGTTATGTTTGAAAGAATTAAAAATATTTTTGAATAAACATCTCTAAAACTTGTAATGTTCGAAAAGAGTAATGAAATCTTTTTTGAAAGAAATTTGTTTTCAAAGAACTGGTCGTGTTTGAACTAATGTTGAAAAGAATACAAAAATTCATTTAATTATTATTATTTGAAATCACAAATTTTTGCTCATGTTCATGAGAACGCAGTATACTCACAGAAATAAATGAGCAAGTTGCCGTATAACTCTCGCCATATTATCCTACACTTCTCATGTTTGAGACAATATTAAACTCACAAAAAAATATTTTAAAGAACTGGTCATTTAAAATTTTTGTATTTTATTTATGTATCACAAAAAATTATAAAACCTATCTTTTGCATAATCAAAACGACTGTTTGACACCAAGTTGATTTACGGATGCCACGGTGCCTCGAGAATGGATGAACCAAATTTGCGGAATTTGTGGAGAAGTCTCTTAAGACATATTCTGTGTGCGAAGTCCGATTTTGAAATTTTGTTGACAAAATACAAAAATCTGACTTTTTTTTAAAATGAAAATCACAAAAATATTTTATCTTTGTTTGAAAAAAAAAAAAAAACATGTGAGTTTAATATTGTCTTGCCAAAATTTGAGTCAATTTGGTCAATGCAGTGTTGAGATATCGTGGCACCCAATTGAAATATTGAATTAATTTTGTTAAAAGTCAAAATAGTAGTTTATGCAACAAGTTGCAAATTTTTTTTTTCAGCACGAGTCGTAAATTTACCCAACGAAGTTTATCGAGTTGGATAAATACGAATAGTGCTGAAAAAATTAAGTTTTGCAACGAGTTGCTTACAACATCTTTTGCAATTCTGAAAAACTCTGTTTGAACGGAATTTTATGTTCAACATCCTTGTGTTACCAGTGCTGAAATTTTCAACTTTGAAGCACCCATTTAAGTGCTGAAAAGTAAAACTGGTATTAAAATGATTAATTTTCCATTCTGTTATTCTTGGTAGGGTAAAAGTAGGCAATTTCGTTTCTCCAGAAGAACAGGAAAAGTTGACAGTTTCACAGCGTAATTGCAAAAATGTATTTTTAAAAACCCTCAAAACAGATTTAAAAAAAGATTTGGTGTGTTCTCAAACCAACCCTTGACACTTCTAGCGATTTACATGTATTTAACCCCTTAACATTTCTTAAAAAAAAAGTCCTACTGAGTTATTCATCCCTATTAATTATATGTCGATTTTTTTCCTATTCGGTGAAATGTCACACCAAAAATTTGTCACAGATGCTTACTGCCGTTCTACGCATAATTGTCCCATATCAGTTTTGGTCGATTCTGACTTTTTGTCATTTTTAAGTTTAGCTTGATGTATACTTTTAGAAAAAAAAAACACATGAAATCTAGTACTCTATTCACAAATTCATCAAAAACAACACCAAGTCTGTTTGTACCATCGTTACACTTCTACGCATTATTGTCCCATCAGTTATTTTCTTTCACGAAATCATCAGTTCTACGAAGTATTGTGTCTTGTTTACCTGTTGTGATATACTGCAAACTGGGATGATTAGGGACTTATAGGTGAATAGGGACAATTATCGACAGTCGAAAAATTGCAATCGTGTTTTTCTCAGTTGCACTATTTGAACATGGGACAATCATGCATAAAACGGCAGCATAGAGTCACAAAACGCAAAGATTTTTTGTAAGATCTGAAAAACTAATGATAATAAGAGCCCAGCCATAAACTAAGTGTACACTTTTTGGAAACTTCAGATCCTTACTCTACCACTTGTGCACAATTGTTCATTCAAAAATAACACTTTATATGATTTTTGTACAAATACTGACTAGTCAATTGTAATTTTTTATAGTATAGGTTTGTAACCACCCCGACAACTTCAAATCACCAGAAGACAACTCCTCGAACCGCTTTGCCTCACACAGAGTGTATATCCCAAGGCCTTCGTGCCATCCATCGGCTCACCCAGTGGCAGATAGTGGTTCCGGTGCCCTCGAGCATCCTTTTCCCCGCCAGGGCCGCTTCCATTTTGCGTCAACGCTTCGGTGGCGGAGGCACAAATTTGCTGAGCAAATACAGCAGCACTTCACTTGTGTGGACCACCACCACCGCGGTTGCTCGAGCGTATATCTGGATGATTTGAATATTACATGATTTTCAGCTGGCCTGGCATCTTGTCGGATGTCGTGGGATCTGGCGGGGGGCGCGCCGGAAGTTCAAAAGGCTTCACTGTCTCGTCGTTACGCGGATATTGTCGGTACGGGCCAAAGTGGCAAATTAATTCTCCGTGTCCCCGTTTACTGTTGGCGTTCTGGGGGTCCGTCGTCATCGGGGTCTAGAGTTGACGAGGATGGTTATAATGATGGGCCTGGAACAAAACTGTAGGGGAAGTTGGGGCCAGTTTTGGCTACTAAACTAAATTAAATAATAAAATATTGTGGTATCCCCGCTCTGCCCTACAAACAAAAAGCAGACACTACCAAGACTAATTCCGGGATGTCCACGGTGCCCCCGTTTTGCTACACACTCGGCAAGCAGATGGTGAGACATAAGCTTCTTGTAGTGTAGTCTATGCAAGTGGGTTCACCAGCAGCAGAAGCAACACTTGCAAATTCACAGGAAGCGCCGGGATCGGGGGTCGACCGCATAACAAGGCAGAGGTCGGTCGGGTTCGGGACATGGTTTGTTGGTGAATTTGGGCGCTCCTTCGGGAATCTGTGCGCGCTCGGTGGTGCCCCTTGTGGTATGCCAAAGTCAATGTAATTTGATGTGGGCTCGTTATCCAAATTAATCAAATTTGTAGCAGTTTTCACTTGATCCGCTTTCGTGGAGCATAAGGGTGTAATATGGTTGTATGAAAAAATAAATAAAGTTGTCCAAATTTATTGAGCACAGCTACTTTTCAGTTCCTTTTGGGGTCCTGAACAACTCCACAAAGTTTGGGAACGATTGGTTTAGTCATCACTTTGCGCAGAGCGATTCAATTTTCTATGGAAATTAGTATGGGGAAAACCTTTTTTTTGGATTTAGATATTTCACGCTATATTTATACCGGATTCATATTCGGTTGCTTTGGAATGTGCTCTACAACTTTCCCGAAGAGAGTATGGTGCTAACTTGCTCCTAAAAAATGATACAGCGTGTTCAAAACTCGTCTAAAACGTGTTTTTTGCTCGAAAATCACATTTTAGACGAGTTTTGAGGACGCTGTATCTCTTTTCAGGAGCAAGTTAGCAAAATTTAAAAAGAAGATTTTTCCCGTACAAATTTATGTAGAAAATTGAGTCGCTTTGCGCAAAGTGAGGACTGAACCAATCGATCTGAAAATTTGGGGAGTTGTTCAGGACCCCAAATTGAACTGAAAATAGATTTTGTTATTACACCCTAGTAGAGGGTGACGATTCTCGAGATTTTCAATTTCCCGGGAATCGAGAGTTTAATTTGGCCATTTCCCGGGAATTCCCGAGACCCGGGAGTTTTTTTCTATGCCAACAGTGGCAATAATTAAGGAGCGGCCGTGGCTGACTGGTTACGGTGTTCGCTTTGTAAGCGAATGGTTCTGGGTTCGATTCCCATCTGCTCCCAACGAGAAAGTTAAGAACACATAAATTTGAAATGATGAATATGAACGAAAAATCAAAGTCGCTCGAGGCGGGGTTCGATCCCCCGTCCTTTGGGTTGGTAAGCAAAAATGCTAACCACTAGGCCATGACGACTTGGTAAGCTTGGACTGGAATTAGGAATACTGTTACAGAGAGCGAGTTGTGGCGCTATAACCACGGCAAATAGTGTCCAGGGCATTCGTGGAAATACAATGTCCCATCCCAGAGGGTTCCGGAGTACCAAACCTTCTTAGCATGGTGCTCCCAACGAATACAACCAAAATCTCGGAGCGTATGGTGGTGTGTCCCCACGCTTCTTCCTCCCCTGTCGATTCAGAATTGTGTTGTTGTTCGAACACTCAGTGCTCAAACTCAACCCAATTACAAATCATCTCTGCGATACGGCTTTACGCAGTAGGCCTGGCCGCTTTAACGCTTGTGATGTTTCAATGCATTCTTATGCAATGGCGCACTGCAAATGTTAATAAATGACAAGAAGAGTGCTAGGCGTCATCTAACCTAAGGCACTCTCCAGGATCCCTTCGAAAGATTGGCTGCGCTAGGGTCTGATTAGATTAGATTAGATTAGATTAGATTAGATTAGATGCCAACAGTGGCAATAATTCAAAAGACAATGTAATAATATTGCTTTGTTTTTTTTTTCAATCGACTAAGTAACATTTAATTCATTCTTATTCCAAGAAACGTTATCTTCAGTATCCTCTTTATCTGAGGAACTATATGTACCTTTTAATTTTTTTTCTGAATCTGCAAATCGTCGCCATCGTGCTAACTTGTCGTACGTGCATTTTGGGCCAAATTGAGTTAAGAACGCCATTTTGTGCAGCTCACAATGCCTCACCTTTTGACCTTCACAGATCCCCAAAATTCGATTTCAATCCTGAGATATTCAACAAAAACCGAAAAAACTCAGTGCATTTTTGTCACTTTACATATGAAAGTAGTTTCAATCTTGTCGTGCTATCTTGTCACTCCATGAAAATTGATGTAAGTGCGACAAAAGGCCAAAGGGATTTCAGGTCAGGAAAGTCAGGATGCGTTTGACGCACGTACAAATTAGACTACCGTAAACATTTGTAATTATAACTTGGGACTCCAGCAACCAACTTCAACCAAACTTTGGAACAATGCACAGAATAGTGAGCCAAACAAAACGTGTTTGTTATTGTTTACATTGCGTGCTCTCGTTTTTGAATATTCAACGTCAAACATTAAAACGCGTTTTTCTCGGAACGTCAAAATGGCGGGTGCGACAAGATAGCACGACGACGTCGAAATACAAGATCGTTTCTTGAGCTTTTTCTGACTCAAAAATGTAGTTTAAAATGTTAAGGAATCTTTATTCGCACTGAGTGATTTTTAAAAGTTTCACAAGCTTGTTGCATGATTTTTGTGAAGTAAAAACAAATAGCTAATAAATAATTTCCCAGTATCGGGATATTTGCAATATGAAAAAAACGAATTAAAAACAAAAATTTAAACTTTTTTTTTCCTTTTTAAGGCTAACTGTTTAACTGTTTGTTTTTTTCCTAAAATATCATTGAATATTGAGGTTGACATGAAATGACTTATTGACACCACGAAAGGAAATTACCTTGATACAGCGAAATTACCCTAGAGAGGATTGCTATGCTCTTAATTTTTAATTTTTGAATTAAAAAACCCTTAATAATAATTTTTGAGAAAAAACCCTAGATCTAACTTTAGATTTAATTTCTGTTGTGTAACTGCTAAGTATGCTTCAAGATAAACTTGGGGGTCCATTTTTTTTGCTTCTTTCAATTATAGTTATTGGAATTTTTGACAAGTTAAATTTTAAACATTTTGAATAAGAAGATCAGAGAAGCATTGGTTTATTCGAACTTGGACATCAAACATTAAACTTCTAATGTTCTATACAATTTAGAATTGTATAATTTTGCTTCGATATAAGTATAAGTATAAAATTTCCCGGGAGTCTCGACCGAATTTCCCGGGAATCGAGAGGTCCAAAAAATGGTCGATTTCCCGGGAATTCCCGCTCGTCACCCTCTACACCCTAGTGAAGCATATCGGAGGGTTTGTTCTTCGTAAGTTCAATTTGATGCAAATTAAATTTAAAAGTCTATAAATAAAAGAGCAAAACGCAATTTTATATGTTTGAAGAATTTTTTGAAGATTGATTTTCACTCAGGATTTTTTTCTCATGATCACCAACAGAGCCAGTTCCAGCATTGAAATTTTGCAATCAATATTAAGTTGGAATCAACTCCGAGAACAAGCTTTAAAATCTAAAATGTTGTATTTGTTAAATTTGAATTTGATTAGGAGATACATTCAAACTCCAAACTATATTTGACCATACACCACTTTTGTACTTTTCATATGCACTTGAACCACGCTCACAGGCATTGCACAGTGGTCCAAATTGCAAAATTAAGTGGAAAATGGATTTTCCGTAAAATTGTGATGTTTTGGAGCTTTGGTGTCTTCAGAAGAGTTGTTTCATATGAAAAGGGGCATCTTTTGGTTTGGTTGGAAATTAGGGTGGTTCACTATTAGTGTGATTTTGAAAATCTAACATTTCAGGAATATTTTTGGGATTTTATTTTTCTTCTTTGTTGGGCTTGCCAATCCAAGCAACTTTGTCGAAGACATGAAAATTTTATCATGTATTCTACGTCTTCCGCGACCAATTTTAGAGAAAGCATCTGAGAAAACCTTCAAAGATTAGTTTTTTGAACGTGGCAATTTAGGGTTCAGTTTTAGAGAAAAGTGGTATTCGAGGCACTTTGAGAGCTCTAAAAAACAAACATTTTTTTTTTCAACAAGTCATTTTGGATTTAAGGGTCAAAAGTTACAGCCAGTTTGAGGTAGAAAAGATGCAAATTTAAAACTTAAATGTCTCGAAAAGGCGCAAGCCGAATTTTAAGCGCAAGGTTGCATTTGAAAGAAGAGATCCAGCACTACAAACGCTGAAAAAATCTCAGGGGTGTTTTTCTTTAAACTCGAGATATCTTCATTTGAAAAAGTATAATTTTCAAGGGAAAACCTTATGGGACCTAACGACCCTAACGAATTTCGAAAATTGTCCAAATATATGTTTTCCATGTAGTTTTGCCCATTGAATCTGAATCTGCCCTCTGAATAGGTCCAAATTGTTGAAAAATCGATTTTTGGTCATATTTTGGGTTTCCATGTAAAATTTTCATTTAAACCCAAAATATGACCAAAACCAAATGAATTTTGTGGTTCCTTTTTGTTTGTAGGTTATCAACAGTTCAGATAACTTGTGATTTTGCGAGCAAGCGTTTTTACCCAGAGTTGTGTTTTGAACGAAGTGCTGTTTAAAATATAAGAAGCAGTTTGTGAAAGGTAGACGCACCCTGAAGCTTTCCTCTGTTTGTGTCGATGTTTTTAACGCACAGTGGAATTGTTTAAAATAAAGTTTGAGTTTTAAATAGCAGTTTTTATGTTTATGCGTTGCAAGGATTTTGTTAAGGAAGGATGGAAAAGTGTGAGAAATTGTGAACCTGTGCTATTGTACTGATTTTCCGGTGACGCCAGATAGAGCTGCAAACGTCGCTTCATCTATATGAGTTTCTAGAGAGGAACGACTCAAAATGGAAGAGCAGCATCATCAAGGACTTTCCAATTACATTTTATTGTATTTTATATTATTATATGTTTTATGTATTAATATAAATAACAGCACTTGACACTCCCTACACAACACCAATGTAGTCATAAATCGGAGCGTTTGGAACGGTATGTCCACACATCCTTCCTCCCCTGAAGATTCTGTGAAATGTGATCCGTTCTCAGAATCCTCTCTGCGGTGAACACACCGCAGTAGGGCTGGCCGCTTCAATTTTTGAAATAAATTTTCGGGTGTTCTCGGATGTACTACAATTATTAATAATGACAAGAAAAGTGCTTGGGCGTAATCTTATCACAAGACTTTCCAGCATGCTTTCATCGGACTGGCTACGTTTTTGGTAGATCAGATTAGATTAGAAAGTTGATAATTTAGATCATGAAAAAACCCCGATATTTTAAGTAATTATATCCCGAATTAGAATTGATTCTCGATCAAGGTTCCATTATTTTTTTTATATAACCAGAGCTTTATTAAGGTTCTATAAACATAAAAAATACCATGCAATAATTTAAAATACTGTGTTATGGAATAATGGCTTTGAAAGTAAACTGCTCGTTGTTTTTTTTTCATGTATGTATTCAACTGCATGAAGTCTTTCCATGCGTTTTTTTTTGCTAGAAACAATCAGCGAACATAGATATTTTCTCATTTCTGGTCAAGTTGAAACAGCCGACTCATTTGGAACCAATTAGTTGTCTTTTTGTTTTTCTTCCTTTCTGAGCATACGAATCAATCAACTGCTGATACTCTCATTTTTTGTTTTTAACCTTTGTTTGCACTCTGTAATTGTTATTTCACCTATTGTTATTTCCACCTCCTCTCAATTTTTTTCGCACCACTCTCATTGCGCAAATAAAAAAGCACTTGACTGGGACGGAAACAAATGATTTGGACCACGTCCAAGGGTAGTTTTCCCGGCGTACTTCCCCTTCAGACTTAATGGTGGTAGATGTAATTTTCCGTCATTTGTAACAAATTCGACGGCGGAGAGTATACGCGGCGAATGTTTGCAGACTCTCACAACGAAATGCAGAAAAAAGTAGATAAGGGAACGCGATTATGGGTTGTTTGAGTTAAAATCTGTTCTTTTTAGTTAAAGAATTCTAAGTGAAAGAAATGGCTTTCATGAAGCTGCGTTTGTATGTAAAAGTTGTCAGTTAGTCAGGTTGCTAAAAAAAATCATTTGCGTTCAGATTACATTACAACATTTATCTTAAAAAAGAAATGTTTTGCTCGGTCTACTTCTAAAGGCTACTCGAGGCAGAAAATTGAGGAAAACCCTCCATCGCTGGTAGAATAACCACTTGAGTAATGGAGGCGAATAAAAGAACTTAATTAAAAGTTGAAAAAAAAAAAACTGTAACGCTTCTAGGATCTGCAGCTCTCGACCCCCGGGCGTGGAAAACGCGGAGAAGTCCTGAGAAATGTGCTCACTTAGGATCTCACCCTCCGCAGAGACCGCGTGGGGCCAACCGAGGAGGAAGTATTTTCCCTGAAAAGTACTTAATGCATTTTTCTCTCATTTTGCAAGTACTGCTGCTGCCGCAGAGCGACTGTTTTCGGTATTATTCGTCGTCGTCCTTTCGGGATAAGGATCCCGTCAGGGCTACACCATTAAAGGGAAGAGGCGCCTCTTCTGGGATAGTTCTTCGTCAAGAAGTTAGCAGCAGCAGCAGAACAACGACGATGATCGCACACATTTGACTACTCTGGTGGAGCCATCAGGAGATAATAAATCGTCTGGGCTGCAGTCTGCCGTTAATGGGTATAGTTTTCTGTGGAAACTTTTAGCGTGTAATAACAGTTGCAGCAGAAGTAGAACAAAAACAGTAATTAGGGGTTTGCACTAAGGATACTGTTGCAAGTATAAAGATATGAGGGATTTTGCTGATGGAAATGCAAGCCAACTTTTTCAAGGTTATCTTTAGGGATTATTAGTTTAAAAAAAAGGGAATCCATTAACGATTTCGTTGTTTAAAGCTTGAGAGTTTCTTGTTTCTTGTTTTATTCATATCGAGAAATAATATTCATTTTAGATCATCTTTTGGAATCTCTACGGAAGAATCTCGAAAAATCGGGAATACAATGAACCAATTAAATAATTCTTTAAATTTTGTATTTTTTAAGGCGAATTTTATTATTTTCCACGATTCAAAACTATTCCAATGCATCTTCCTGCGTTAAATGAATCCATTTCGCATCATCAGAGTTTCGATACAATTTTCAATTCATTTATTCGGACTGGTCATCAACTTTATTTAACAATTTATCACCAAAAGTTGCGTTCTAACAATATTTATTCTTCAGTATACTTTATATTTACGTATTTTTAGGTTTTCTTTTGTGATGAAGCATAATTTGGTGCCAAATAAATGATTTTTTGAAAAAAGTGATTTTTGATGATTCAGCCCAGACTCGATTAACCCAAGGCCTTGCAAAAAATCCAATCGGATAATCGAATCACGAAAAGAGTTTTAAGTATGATCTCTAAACTATTCTAAAGTAATTTTCTAATTTTTAAAATGGCGACAAAATGGCGACGGTGAAAAATTGAAAAAATGCGTTTTGTATTTTTTTTGGGAAATCAGCGATTTAAATTTGACTAAAATAGGATCGTATGATTCGATTTTGATGGTTAAAGCAAAATATATATATATATATATATATATATATATATATATATATATATATATATACAGCAGTTCCATATGAAAGTTAAAGAAAAAATAAAAGTTCTCCGATCGGGCTCAAAATTTTCTGGGGTTCCTTGGCCAAAATAATTAGACCCGTATTTTTTTGTTTGGCCATTAGGGTGGCCTACGCCGTGTTAGGGTGGTCCGAAAAATGGCCATTTTCGTCGATTTTCACAAAAACCACTTTTTCAAAAATCATAACTTCGCTCCATTTCAACCGATTTTAGCTGTCTAGGGCGCAAATGAAAGATGATAAGTTGGACTTTCAAGAAAAATAATGTGGAGTTTCAAAAATCTAGCCTAACATTTGAAAAGTCTAATGAAAACATCAAATGCCGTTTTGACGGTGTCTGGACCAAAGAGCCTATATCTGAAAATATTTTTAACGGATTCCTCGAACAATTTTACATAATATATCAAAATTGGGTGAGGTTCATTAACAGGATTCAGAGATATGATTTTTGAAAATAAAATCCGGGTTTTCGACGCGCCGCGCGCGAAAAGATTGACGAAATCGGCAAAAATCAACTTTTTTCACTAAAACTGCGATAACTAGAAAATTTCAGCGATGACCTATAGATGTTAGGGTACCAAAATTTTCGTAATTGAAATACGCAACTTTTGGTACCCTAACATTTATAGGTCATCGCTGAAATTTTCGAGTTATCGCAGTTTTAGTGAAAAAAGTTGATTTTTTGCCGATTTCGTCAATCTCCCGTTTTCGCGCGCGGCGCGTCGAAAAACCCGGATTTTATTTTCAAAAAATCATATCTCTGAATCCTGTTAATGAACCTCGCCCAATTTTTGATATGTTATGTAAAATTGTCCGAGGAATCCGTTAAAAATATTTTCAGATATAGGCTCTTTGGTCCAGACAACGTCAAAACGGCATTTGATGTTTTCATTAGACTTTTTCAAATGTTAGGCTAGATTTTTGAAACTCCACATTATTTTTTCTTGAAAGTCCAACTTATCATCTTTCATTTGCACCCTAGACAGCTAAAATCGGTTGGAATGGAGCGAAGTTATGATTTTTGAAAAAGTGGTTTTGTGAAAATCGACGAAAATGGCCATTTTCGGACCACCCTAACACGACGTAGGCCACCCTAATGGCCAAACAAAAAAATACGGGTCTAATTATTTTGGCCAAGGAACCCCCAGAAAAATTTTGAGCCAAATCGAAGCACTTTTATTTTTTTTCTTTAACTTTCATATGGAACTGCTGTATATATACATATATATATATATTAGGGTGCCCAGAATATGGGACTTTTTCTCAAAACCTCGCTCCACAAGCTGAATATTGTTCCTTGACCTATTCTAGGACTCTGGACCAAATATGAGCAAAATCGGTCATAATTTACCCATTGATACTCGGAGGTGAAGTTTGTATGGGAAAAATCGAAAAAATGTATGGAAAATCCAAGTTTCTTACGGTTTGGTCTGCACGGTGCGCTACTTCCATCCGAATATTCCCAAAAGTGAGATTCTTAATGCTCTACAACTTTGTAGAACATACCAAAGCTGTAAAACTCGATCCTGAAAAGTTATTAGCGATTAAAAAAAGTCATTTTTGTATGAAAAACATTTTTTACACCAACTTTAGCCTCGGGTATCAATGGGTTAATCTCATCCAATGTCGCTCAAAATTTACACAGATGCTTAAAATAACCCAAAAAACCGTTTTCCGCTTGTGTGCACCTAATATATATATATATATATATATATATATATATATATATATATATATATATATATATATATATATATATATATATATATATATATATATATATATATATATATATATATATATATATATATATATATATATATATATATATATATATATATATATATATATATATATATATATATATATATATATATATATATATATATATATATATATATATATATATATATATATATATATATAAAGTGCTGCCAGAGTGTTGAGCTCATTCTTTCAACAGTCGTTATTTTGCAGCTTTTCGAAAGCCATTTCGCCGGCTATTCGAGTAAATATTCATAAACTAGGTTTTAAAAAGTTAACCTCTCCTCCACCGGATCGAAACGGTTCGCGCGGATCGTGAACCCGGACTTGAAAAATAAACTGCTTCACTCAATACAGCTCGATGCAGCAATCCTTACGGCACCGAGAAATGGAAGGATATGTGCACCAGATTGGAGAGGAAGATTTTTTTTCGCTCCTCACTAGATTTCGGAATCGTTTCAGCTGGAAAGTGTTGCTGAAGAAAGGCACTCTAGAAAAAGGATGCTGCAGTGATTTGAATTTGAATATTTTATCGGATGATCTCTTAGATCCAATCAGAGACTGCCAGTCCGGAAAGACATACGGACAGACCCAGCTTCTCGTGCAGGTGCTTCCCAGAAATGGCTAGGTGAAACGCTTGAGATAATTTGGAAAGAAAAGTTTAAGGATATTTTTTCACACATTGCACTAATATTGATCAAAAATAAAAAACATTTTTTATGTAATTTTTAGACAACAGTCAATCTTTAACTCAATTATTTTAGTGCTGGTCAAAATAACCAAAAAAAAATTACAACCCACTATGCATATATATGTGGCAAAAATTTCCAGCTTTTTTGCCCCAAAAGCTGTTCTAGTATACTACTCCACGCCGGTGCGACCGTTATTGGTAGGTTATGGAATTTAAATTGGCAATTATCACCCTTTTTTTTGCAACTAGTGTGGAAGCTAGTCGCCAACAAGGTTGAATTTGAACGTTGGTACAGGTGGATTGCACGTTTTTGTTACGTTATGCTGTAGTTTGGTGAAAAAAAAACAAAATTTCCACAGTTGCTTTCGGATCTGTTGGTCAACAGCACTAACAATAGAGGGAATGTAACCATTTTTTATTTCACATTCGACAAATTTGACATAGTCGTATCATTTTGCTACCAGCCTATATAATTTCGTCTGGATATCAAGTAATTTAAACAACATTATTTAAACGAGTTAAATAAGGATTTTCAGGTGTCGCCATGCATCTTTTATCCATTATATTACATTTTCTACAGCAGTGAAACCTTGATCACGAATCAGAGGTCTATTTTTCGATATATTTAGTGCTATGACATGTTTTCATTTTTTTATTCTCGAAACCATGATGAGACAGAATTTAAAAATTTAGATAATGAAAAAGTATTAGAGTATTTGGCATTTTCGTTGGGAGCGTTTTAGATTAAATTAGATTAGGTTAGATTAGATTAGATCAGATTAGATTAAATTAGATTAGATAGAGTAGATAGAGAGAGTAGTAGAGTAGAGTAGAGTAGAGTAGAGTAGAGTAGAGTAGAGAGTAGAGTAGAGTAGAGAGTAGAGTAGAGTAGAGAAGAGTAGAGTAGAGGAGTAGAGTAGAGTAGAGTAGAGTATTGGGTTAGATTAGATTACATTAGATTACATATTACAAATAATTTTGATTCAAACCAATACAGTCCAAACTCGATTAACCGAAGTTTGGATTATCTGAAGTTCGATTATTCGAAGGTTTCTTTGAGACTTCGAATAATCGAATCATGAACAAAAATGTGTGTATATATAAATATATATATATATATATATATATATATATATATATATATATATATATATATATATATATATATATATTTATATATACAAACACATTTTTGTTCATGATTCGATTATTCGAAGTCTCAAAGAAACCTTCGAATAATCGAACTTCAGATAATCCAAACTTCGGTTAATCGAGTTTGGACTGTATTGGTTTGAATCAAAATTATTTGTAATATGTAATCTAATGTAATCTAATCTAACCCAATCTACTCTACTCTACTCTACTCTACTCTACTCTACTCTACTCTACTCTACTCTATTCTACTCTACTCTACTCTACTCTACTCTACTCTACTCTACTCTACTCTACTCTACTCTACTCTACTCTACTCTACTCTACTCTACTCTACTCTACTCTACTATTCTGTACTCTACTCTACTCTACTCGGATCTAATTTAATCTAATTTAATCTAATCTGATCTAATCTAATCTAACCTAATCTAATTTAATCTAAAACGCTCCCAACGAAAATGCCAAATACTCTAATACTTTTTCATTATCTAAATTTTTAAATTCTGTCTCATCATGGTTTCGAGAATAAAAAAATGAAAACATGTCATAGCACTAAATATATCGAAAAATAGACCTCTGATTCGTGATCAAGGTTTCACTGCTGTAGAAAATGTAATATAATGGATAAAAGATGCATGGCGACACCTGAAAATCCTTATTTAACTCGTTTAAATAATGTTGTTTAAATTACTTGATATCCAGACGAAATTATATAGGCTGGTAGCAAAATGATACGACTATGTCAAATTTGTCGAATGTGAAATAAAAAATGGTTACATTCCCTCTATTGTTAGTGCTGTTGACCAACAGATCCGAAAGCAACTGTGGAAATTTTGTTTTTTTTTCACCAAACTACAGCATAACGTAACAAAAACGTGCAATCCACCTGTACCAACGTTCAAATTCAACCTTGTTGGCGACTAGCTTCCACACTAGTTGCAAAAAAAGGGTGATAATTGCCAATTTAAATTCCATAACCTACCAATAACGGTCGCACCGGCGTGGAGTAGTATACTAGAACAGCTTTTGGGGCAAAAAGCTGGAAATTTTGCCACATATGCATAGTGGGTTGTAATTTTTTTTTGGTTATTTTGACCAGCACTAAAATAATTGAGTTAAAGATTGACTGTTGTCTAAAAATTACATAAAAAATGTTTTTTATTTTTGATCAATATTAGTGCAATGTGTGAAAAAATATCCTTAAACTTTTCTTTCCAAATTATCTCAAGCGTTTCACCTAGCCATTTCTGGGAAGCACCTGCACGAGAAGCTGGGTCTGTCCGTATGTCTTTCCGGACTGGCAGTCTCTGATTGGATCTAAGATCATCCGATAAAATATTCAAATTCAAATCACTGCAGCATCCTTTTCTAGAGTGCCTTTCTTCAGCAACACTTTCCAGCTGAAACGATTCCGAAATCTAGTGAGGAGCGAAAAATCTTCCTCTCCAATCTGGTGCACATATCCTTCCATTTCTCGGTGCCGTAAGGATTGCTGCATCGAGCTGTATTGAGTGAAGCAGTTTATTTTTCAAGTCCGGGTTCACGATCCGCGCGAACCGTTTCGATCCGGTGGAGGAGAGGTTAACTTTTTAAAACCTAGTTTATGAATATTTACTCGAATAGCCGGCGAAATGGCTTTATCGAAAAGCTGCAGAAGATAACGACTGTTGAAAGAATGAGCTCAACACTCTGGCAGCACTGCCTTGAAATTTTGTACTTGTGATGAAAAAAAGTTTTATATTATTTGTTGGTAAATGAAATCAAATTTAAAATTATAAAAAAAAAACATAGAAAAAATGTGGCAACTTTAAAACGATTTGATCTGGCCACACTGCCTACTTCAACTGACGATGTATTGTTTGATGCACAGCTTCTTTTACTCTCTATCAGTGCATCCGATCGTTTGTATACTCTTATGTCGATTGCTCATAATTTTGTCCTTAGCTGCTTTGTGTTTCTTTTGTAATATTTTCTTAGATTTATAAAGATAAATAATAAATACAAGATTAAAAATTCAAATTAAATGTATTTCAGTAACACTAGCACTGAAAAAAAAGTCAAGCTATCACAAGAAGACAATAATCCAAAAAATAAAATAAAACGATATTCTGAAGGAAAAAAGGCAAAACTTTATTTAAAGTGAAGCTTGTAGCTTGAAAAACGATGTTTGCTTTAGCGAGTATTTTTGGCATTCTAGAGGTCCGGGGGAACGGGCAGAAGCAGCAGCAGAGTTTTTCGTTTTGCTGTGTGATTTTGGCGGAACAACTCAATCTCAAAAGTTTACCGTTTGGCTTGGGGCATTTGCAGAGTGAGGAAAGCGCGCCTGGGATCGATATTGGCGACCAACAGGTAAAAGTTGGCTTCCGGAGAGGTATCTCGGTAGTAGACAAGCGTTTTGTGGGTTTGAAAAAGATTAGTTTTTTTCTTTTAAAGATTTTTTGTTTAGAGTTTTTGTGTTCAGTGGTTTTAATCGTGTTTTGAGCAAAAAATAGCTCATAATTTACCATCCAAGGCTGTTAACGATAAAATTATCGAGGCTCGATTATGATAACTATCGATATCTATCGTTATCGTTGTTTCGATCATTCGTTCGGCGATAACCTTATCGCTGATAATGGACGATAACTATTTTTTTAAATTTTTTTTTCTGAAAATGATTCGTTCAACCATATCTTGTTTAATTTTCAATGCTTTTAATAAATATATTTTTTTGAAAATCTAGCAAATTTCATAGTTAATTATGTTCTCAAAATTTTTCACAAAATACCGTACTTTTTAGAAAATACTCAAATTTTTATTATTTACAATATGAGTATTAAACGATGCGAAATTTTGTATGCTTTTTTTACTTTATTACAGTTTTTTTTGTTAAAAACTGAAATTTTCAAAAAAAAAACATATTTATCGAAAATACTCAAATTTTCAAAATTTGCAATAAGGGTATCAAACGAAGCGAAATTTGGTTTACTTCTACAGATTAAGAGAGGTTTTTTTTTGAAAAAAATACTAAATACTAAGAGAGTTTTTTTTTAAAATACTAAATACTAGGAGAGGTTTTTTTGGAAAATGCTAAATTTTTCACAAAATACCGTATTTTTCTAAAGTACTCAAATTTCCAAATGTTTAATTTTTTTTAATATGCTAAAGTTTTTGCATTTTTCCGTATTTTTCGAAAATGTTTCGAATTGTTTTTTGAAAATACTGAAATTTTCACAAATTTCTAAATTTGCAATATGGTTATCAAACGACGCAAAATTGTGTATAATATAAAGCATACACAATTTGTTTGTACGAAAGAAGCATACAAAATTTCGCTTCGTTTGATACCCATAATATGCTATTATGAAAATTTGAATATTTTCGAGAAAATACGGAAAAATGAGAAAATACGGTAATTTGTGAAAAATTTACTATTTAAAAAAAAACTCTTAAGAATTGAAAAAGCATCTGAAATTTCAATTCGTATGATACGCATTTTGAAATTTTGAAAATTTAAGAATTTTAAAGAAAATATGAAAAATAAATTTAAAATATTCGTTTGACATCCACATTGCCAATTATGAAAATTTGAGTACTTTTGCAAAAATGCGGTATTTTGTGAAAATTTTAGTATTTTTCGAAAATACTTTGCTAAATTGAAAAAAAAACATGTCGGCCTGAATAATCAGGAGACAATGTTTTTTAAGAAATTTAGATTTTTAAAGAAAATTTAAAGTTTAATCAACTGAAAACCAGTTAAAATGCATTTTCCTGCGTTTATTACCATATTTAGCGTGATTGAACTCCTTTGAAAACATTTTAGGGATACCTTAAAACTAACTTATAAACTATATAAAGAGCGGATCAATGCAGCTGAAGACTGCAATGATTTTTGTCGAAATGCATCAATTATCTTATTGGACATAACATCCAAAGTGTCAACTTCGGCTAATTGATGAAGTTCACTGGTGCTGAACCAGGGAGGAAGTTTCAGAATCATTTTCAGAATTTTGTTCTGAATCCTCTGAAGTTTTTTCTTCCTGGTTAAGCAACAGCTTGTCCAGATCGGCACAGCATAAAGCATGGCAGGTCTGAAAATTTGTTTATAAATTAACAGTTTATTCTTGAGACAAAGTCTAGAATTCCTGTTTATAAGTGGATACAAACATTTAATATATTTGTTACATTTAACCTGGATACTTTCAATGTGATCCTTGTAAGTAAGGTTTTTGTCAAAACCAAGTCCAAGATATTTCACTTGATCCTCCCACTTTAAATTTACCTCATTCATCTTTATAATGTGATGACTTTTGGTTTAAGAAAATCAGCCCTTGGTTTGTGAGGGAAAATAATAAGTTGAGTTTTTGCAGCATTTGGAGTAATTTTCCATTCTTTCAAATAAGAATTGAAAATATCCAAGCTTTTTTGTAATCTTCTTGTGATGACACGAAGGCTTCTGCCTTTGGCGGAGATGCTTGTGTCATCAGCAAAAAGTGATTTCTGACATCCTGGGGGCAAATCAGGCAAGTCAGAAGTAAAAATATTGTATAAAATTGGACCCAAAATGCTTCCTTGAGGGACGCCAGCACGTACAGGTAGTTGATCAGATTTGCTATTCTGATAACATACCTGCAGAGTACGATCCGTCAAATAATTTTGAATAATTTTCACGATATAAATCGGAAAATTAAACCTTTTCAATTTCGCAATCAAACCTTTATGCCAAACACTGTCAAATGCTTTTTCTATGTCTAGAAGAGCAGCGCCAGTAGAATAGCCCTCAGATTTGTTGCTTCGAATTAAATTTGAAACTCTCAACAACTGATGAGTAGTTGAATGCCCAAGGCGAAATCCAAACTGCTCATCAGCGAAAATTGAATTTTCATTAATGTGCGTCATCATTCTATTAAGAATTATTCTTTCGAATAATTTACTAATAGATGAAAGCAAACTAATGGGCCGATAGCTTGAGGCTTCAGCAGGATTTTTATCCGGTTTCAAAATCGGAATTACTTTGGCATTTTTCCAACTACTGGGAAAATATGCCAAATCAAAACATTTGTTGAAAATTTTGACCAAGCAACTTAAAGTTGCTTCTGGTAATTTTTAATTAAAATGTAAAAATGCCATCCTCACCAGGGGCTTTCATATTTTTAAATTTTTTGATAATAGATTTTATTTCATTCAGATCCGTATTAAAAACTTCATCTGATGAAAATTCTTGTTCAACAATATTCTGAAATTCTATTGAAATTTGATTTTCAATAGGACTCAAAACATTCAAGTTGAAATTATGAGCACTCTCAAACTGCTGAGCAAGTTTTTGAGCTTTTCCCCATTAGTTAATAGAATATTATCACCATCTTTTAAAGAAGGGATGGGTTTTGAGGTTTCTTAAGAACCTTTGAAAGTTTCCAAAAGGTTTGGAATAAGGTTTAATTTGTTCGACATCTCTTGCGAACTTTTCATTTCGCAGGAGAGTGAATCTGTGGTCAATAACCTTTTGCAAATCTTTTGAATTCGCTTCAGTGCAGGATCACGAGAACGTTGATACTGTCTTCGGCGAACATTTTTCAGACGAATCAAAAGTTGAAGATTGTCATCAATAATGGGAGAATCAAATTTGACTTGGACTTTTGGAATAGCAATATTCCTAGCATCCAAAATTGCATTAGTTAAAGATTCCAAGGCTGAATCAATATCAGCTTTGGTTTCTAAAACAAAATCATGATTTAAATTATTCTCAATATGATGCTGATACCTGTCCCAATTAGCTTTGTGGTAATTAAACACAGAACTATTGGGTCTGGTAACTGCTTCATGAGAAAGTGAAAAAGTTACTGGAAGATGATCAGAATCAAAATCAGCATGAGTCACTAAAGGACCACAATACTGACTTTGATTTGTCAACACCAAATCAATTGTTGATGGATTTCTAACAGAAGAAAAGCAAGTTGGCCCATTCGGGTATAAAACCGAATAAAGACCAGAAGTGCAATCTCTGAACAGAATTTTACCATTGGAATTTACTTTTGAATTATTCCAAGATTGGTGTTTGGCATTAAAATCACCGATGATCAAAAATCGAGATCTATGCCGAGTAAGTTTATTCAAATCCCCTTTGAAATAATTTTTATTTTCCCCAGTGCATTGGAATGGCAAATATGCAGCTGCAATCATAATTTTCCCAAAAGAAGTTTCAAGTTCAATGCCCAAACTTTCAATAACTTTTAACTTAAAGTCACGTAACGTGCTATAAGTCATACTACGGTGGATAACTATTGCAACTCCACCGCCATTTCGATTCATTCGGTTGTTAGTTATAACTTTATAATCTGGATCACTTTTCAAATAAGTGCCAGTTTTTAAAAATGTTTCGGTTATAACAGCAACATGCACGTTATGAACTCGTAAAAAGTTGAAAAATTCATTTTCTTTCGCTTTTAAAGAGCGAGCATTAAAATTCATAATATTGATGGAATTACTTAGATCCATGATTAAACTTCAGGGTAAGAACAACATCATTCGCAAATTTTAATCCAATCTGGATTGCTTCCATCATGGATGTAGCATTACTCATTGTTTGAATCAAACCAAACAGTGAGTTTTGCAAAAAAGTCATTTTTTCAAACGTAACATCGCCGAGATCAGAAGATCCCAAAGCGTTGCCAGCAGAAAAATTTTCAAATGAGATTTGAGGTACCTGGCCAATTTCAGAAAGATTGGTAGAGGATTTAAAATTCGTGGATGAACCCGAAACGACGTTAGCATAAGAAATGCCATTGTTGTTACCTAACTTTTCCACGGTAGGGGTATTTCTAGAATTGTTCGAGTGAGACAGCACGAACGTTTGATTTAAAGATGCAGGTACAACCTGACTTTGAGAAAATTTCGGTTTGGATTTCGGCTGATGCTTAGCACGAGAATCCAAAACCTTTTTCTGATGGGGCAATCCCAGAAATTTGATTTGTGATTTCCACCACAATTTGCACATTTAAATTGGGTGACTTCTTTCACGGGACAATTGTCCTTGTCGTGAGAAGAATCCCCGCAAACCATGCATTTTGGAACCATGGCGCAATGATCAGTACCGTGACCGAATGCCTGGCAACGCCGGCACTGGGTCAGATTCTGGCCATTACCGCCATGTTTCTTAAAATGCTCCCACTTTACCCGTACATGGAACAAAAACTGAACTTTGTCCAAAAGTTTCAAATTGTTGATTTCATTTCTGTTGAAATGAATCAGATAAAATTGTGAAGTCAAACCAAAGCGAGAAATATTCCCGTTTGATTTTTTCTTCATTGGTATTACTTGGGATGGGGCAAAGCCAAGCAACACCTTAAGTTCGTTTTTGATCTCATCCACCGACAAGTCGTTGGAGAGACCTTTCAAGACCGCCTTGAATGGCCGAGCATTCTTGGTCTCATACGTGTAGAAATTGTGTTTGTGGTTTTCAAATAACCAACAAAAGTTTGGTGATCTTGTAAAGATTCCGTCAACAAGCGACATTCTCCTCTTCGACCAAGCTGGAACGAAACCTTCAAATTGCAAGTTTCCTTGCAATTCTTCAGTTGCGTTCGAAAGCTGGCCAAATCGGAGACGGAAGTCACAACAATTGGCGGAGCCTTTACTCGTTTCTCGACGGCAGAAGGCTCAGTACGAGGAGAAGGTTCCTTGTCTTCAGTTTCGGATAAAACATCGAAACTGTTTGTCAATGGAATTGGAGGATTGACCTCACATTCAGAATCAGAATCAGACCTCAGAAGAGGCTGTTTTCTTTTTCTGTTTCCGTTAGCCGGTTTAGCGTTCAAACGCTTCACCGACGTAACGACCAAATCTTCAGAAGATTTGCGTTTACCTTTGTTTTGACGCATTTTGCAAGCAAAGTTCTCTTAAAAAGATGGCTTCGTTTGTAAAATACAACAAAATTTCAGGTGGGGTTAGTCTTGAAAAGACTGTTTAGAATTTTGGAAAATAACTCAGGTAGTCTTTAAAAAGACTGTGAATTTTGTTTTGAAATAACTCTGAGCTTAGGTAGTAAAAAATACCGCAGCTCTAGTGTCCGTTCACCACGAAGGTTCGCAAGACACTGTTTGAAAACATTTTAATTTTTCATGAAACACCAGTGTACAGTTCCACAAAAAAAAAGACGCCGGTAAAATGCATTTTAAAACACTTTTTCCATCCAAATGTTGAAATCTAGGCTTGTAATTTAAATTTTTATATTTATTTTTTTATTTTTTTGCCCCCCCCCCTCGACTTTGGTCAGAGCCGAGGGACATAAACTTCAAAAAATATATCCAACGGCCTAACTAGATTTTCAAAAAATATTCTCAGTGAAAGCATTGGAAATTTAACATGATATGGTTGAATAAGAAAATTTAAAAAAATGAGTTATCGTCCATTATCGGTGATAAGATATCGCCGAAAGAATTATCTAAATAACGATAACGATAGATTAACGTTAACGTCCCTACTCGACAGTTCTTGCCCGATTCACGAAATTTTGGCTATTCTAAAGATAATTCAAAAAATGTGCTCCAAAATGATTTGGGAAATGATAGCTGGGTAATTCTCTACCAACTCACACGAAATCGGGAAAAGTTGCCCCGACCCCTCTTCGATTTGCGTGAAACTTTGTCCTAAGGGGTAACTTTTGTCCCTGATCACGAATCCGAGGTCCGTTTTTTGATATCTCGTGACGGAGGGGCGGTACGACCCCTTCCATTTTGAACATGCGAAAGAGGTGTTTTTCAATAATTTGCAGCCTGAAACGGTGATGAGATAGAAATTTGGTGTCAAAGGGACTTTTATGTAAAATTAGACGCCCGATTTGATGGCGTACTCAGAATTCCGAAAACGTATTTTCATCGAAAAAACACTAAAAAGTTTTAAAAATTCTCCCATTTTCCGTTACTCGACTGTAAAATTTTGGAACATGTCATTTTATGGGAAATTTAATGTACTTTTCGAATCTACATTGTCCCAGAAGGGTCATTTTTCATTTAGAACAAAATTTTTCATTTTAAAATTTCGTGTTTTTCTAACTTTGCAGGGTTATTTTTTAGAGTGTAACAATGTTCTACAAAGTTGTAGAGCAGACAATTCCAAAAATTTTGATATAAAGACATAAGGGGTTTGCTTATAAACATCACAAGTTATCGCGATTTTACGAAAAAAAGTTTTGAAAAAGTTACTTTTTGCGTTTCTCTTTGTTTCGTCGTCCGTGTCTGTCGCGGGTGATCATGAACGGCCATGATCGATGACGACCAACTTTTTAAAACTTTTTTCGTAAAATCGTGATAATTTGTGATGTTTATAAGCAAACCCCTTATGTATGTATATCAAAATTTTTGTAATTGTCTGCTCTACAACTTTGTAGAACATTGTTACACTCTAAAAATAACCCTGCAAAGTTAGAAAAACACGAAATTTTAAAATGAAAAATTTTGTTCTAAATGAAAAATGACCCTTCTGGGACAATGTAAATTGAAAAGTACATTAAATTTCCCATAAAATGACATGTTCCAAAATTTTACAGTCGAGTAACGGAAAATGGGAGAATTTTAAAACTTTTTAGTGTTTTTTCGATGAAAATACGTTTTTTCGGAATTCTGAGTACGCCATCAAATCGGGCGTCTAATTTTACATAAAAGTCCCTTTGACACCAAATTTCTATCTCATCACCGTTTCAGGCTGCAAATTATTGAAAAACACCTCTTTTTTCGCATGTGCAAAAATGGAAGGGGTCGTACCGCCCCTCCGTCACGAGATATCAAAAAACGGACCTCGGATTCGTGATCAGGGACAAAAGTTACCCCTTAGGACAAAGTTTCACGCAAATCGAAGAGGGGTCGGGGCAACTGCTGTGTGAGTTGGCAGAGAATTACCCAGCTTATATGACCTTAAAAAACTTAGGAAATCAAAATTACTGGGCAGACAAGGGCATATTTTAGTCGTCGTTTTTTGCCTAATTTAAATTCAAAAAAATTACTTCCATTCCATTTTCCTGATTTTAGAAATTTTTGAAGCCAATGAAAATCAAAAATGATATTGACACATTCCGCCGTGACGTTGCAACGCTTTGACTTTTCTTTTTTCAGTATTTCGGCTGTTATTCAAAAAATACATTGAAAAGGTACAGATGTTATTACAGATTCGGAAAGTACATTAAATTTCCTATAAGAAACAATATTGAAACATTATTTTAAGCGAATATTCTATTTTTGAGAGGGGAATATGTAGCATGACGTTGCAACGCGTGACTTTTTCTCAATCCGGACCCAATTCATGTTTCGCCACTAACTCTGCTTTGTTAAACGGCAAATTTGGAGTTCTTCTTCCATTTTGAGTGTAAAATTGGCCAACAAATCGAATGCAATCATTAGTTTTTCGAAAAAATTAAACCTCGACTTTTAAAGACCACTTACATTTCGTGACGTTGCAACGCTCTGTTTTTGAAAACAGGGTTTTTCGTTGCGTTGCAACGTCACAAAATTTTAGTTTCAAAATAAATCATAGTTTTTGTTACTTTGATTTTATTATAAGACATTAATTGACAGTACAAGGACATGTGAATTGCTTGGCCCGCCCATGTTAGACCCCCCTCCCCTCCCCCTATACCGCTTTCACAGTAGCAGTACGATTTACGAAGTTTTCCAAAGCGTTTTCATTTTTTTTTGTATTATTCCATTATAACGAAGGACACACCGCCCCCCCCTTTCCCCTCCTCTATCTATGTAATGGGACGTCCATGCATTACGTAATGGCGTAATATCAAGGGGGGGGGTCGAGGATTTATACCAAAAAAAATGTATCGGAAATATATTACCAGGGGCTGGAGGGGGCCTAAAAACATAAACGTATTGTTACGTAATGCAAGAACGCTCCCTTAACATTTTAATGGTTTTGGGCAATTAACAAAACACGTGGAAGTTTAAGAAGGGAGGTAAGGAGCTTCAAGTTTTCAGGAGGGCTGAAATTTATAAATAAAGGGCCCATAACGTTTGTTGATGGCCCCTAAGGGGTGATCGGCAAACAACGTAACTTATTTTGTTGACTTTTGTGCTTTTTGATTTAAATTTGAGAAAATAATAAAACTGTTTACCTGCGCAACATAACATTTTTAATTGCGAACAACTAAACGTTGCATACAACTTATTTAGGCAAGGGTTCGTCCAACAACAAAGTGACAAAAGTTTGTAAAAAAAAAAAAAAACAATCGAATCACGTGATTTTCATTGTTAAGTAAATTTCACTGTAATTTGGCCTACTCAAGGGTGTGGGATAAAAAAAAATCGTTGCGTTGTATTAGAATGAACCCTCACGTAAATCAGTTAATCATAAAGGGGCCATCCAGTAACCACGTGATTACTTTTTTGAAAGTTTTAGATTTTTTCCCCATTGTGAACATCGGTATATTTTAATTTGTTCAACAAGTTTCATAAAATACTACTTTTTTCGAGTTGCATACAAACTTAAGTGACGGAATTTGTGAATGACCCATGTACAATTCTTTTGTAAATATGCTCGGAAACATTATTTTAAAAAATATATAATATTTAGTATCCTTTTATCTTCAACAACCAACTACGCATTCACCTTTTTACCATGTGGCCTATATGATTTAAAATTTCGTGACGTTGCAACGCAAACTTAAACCTGTTGTAACTTTGGATCTAGACAACCAATTTAGTCGCTCTAGGTTGCATTTAAAAGCTCTTTCCAAGTACAAAGAGCATCCGAAATATCAAAATGATTGAATGTTTAGTTTTCTGTTGGCATAAACAACTGTCCCTTTTTCGTGACGTTGCAACGCAATATAATGGTAAACTTACACTAGTCTGAAAAAAATACTTTACTTAAGATAAATTGCAAATCCATGACATTTCAGTTTAGTGCATTTAAAAACCTACAAAATGCAATCAAAAGAATAATTTTTGGATTTTATTTCGCTGAAAACCAGGAGTTTTTATAAAAATGTTTTAAAACGGTGATTTTATCACGAATTGATGCATAACTTAACCAACCTGTACATAATGATGTTCAAATGATAAATTAATGAAAACCATGATTTTTGAAGCTTCAAGTAGTCTAGAATCGAGGAAAAATATCCAAATAGCTCATACACGCTTTTCAAAATTTCATCCTAAGGTGTACATTGCCGGAGAATGTGTCTATTACAAAGATAAATTAGAAAATCTACCCACCTGATGATTCCAAGTTGTTCACAGTGATATTTATCGAATATATCGGAAATTGATTGATTGCATTTGTTTGAAATTCTTTCGTGGCCAACAATCTGCGAATCACTTTGTATGCAAAATATAGTATATATTTAAAACTAATAATCACACTGCTTGTTAATTGTTATTATGTTATGAAATCATTGACTCCAGAACAAAATGTCATATTTCATACATGTATCTGAGTAATTCGAGAAAAGAAAAATAAAATATTTCAGAAATAACAAAATTTGGTACACCGACTTTTTTTTAAGCGGTTTTAAGATACTTCTTTAGGGAGCTTATAAATAAAAATCTGCTATGAAATTGGATTTGAAATGTCATTTTCATGCAAAATAGTTGTAACTGAAAATTATTATCCAATAGTTTCAGAGGAAATGCTAAATTAAGTTTTTCTTAGAAATAATTAAACGATTTTAAGATACTTCCATTGGGGGATAAACAAATATTTTTTGTATATTTGTAGTTCAAACAGTCATTTTGGGCTTTTGCCTACCAAACCACTTTCCTAGAAACTGCAATTTCCCAGTGAAACGTGCATTCTGTAACCTCCTGCTTGCGCTCCTCACTCCGTAGCAACCTTCGCCGGGAGCAGCTGGCATCAGGAAAACATACATTCTTCCCATTGATAACATCACGCTCGCTTGTTCCTGCCTGACTTGCTCCCCTTTCGGGGCGGTTGCTGTTTCCAGGTTGCCAAATTCTCCTTACATTAACGCAACCCGGCTCAAATTTGACTTTGTGATCACTTGCGGAAATTTATATCCACCCCCAGCTTGGCTTCCCACACACATGCTCACTTCCAGCAGCGTTTACAGCTGGAAGGCAAAATTGTCGAACGGTGCGGAAAAATTCTTGGAAAGGCGCCAATAATGCGACATAAATTTTCCGCTGCACTCCACCCACCCACTTGCATTCCCTCTTTTTTTCTGGTATGAATGTGTGTGTGTACTTGTATGTAAGACAGATTTTCGAAGAATGCCCCTTTTTTCTTCAGCAAACTTCGTTCCTTTGCGACGATTAGGCTGCAACTGTGGGGCTCAGGAAAGTGCTTTGGGGAGTGTCCATAAATAACTTGGTTGAATTTTGTGATCTTTTGATAATTGTGCAATTTTATGTAAATTCAAGAAAGCACGTTGCTCATAAGTCGCACACTGCTTATTTGGTCAGACCATGAAGTTAACCTGAACGTTGTTTAAGGACAGCCCCTCCTCCAAGATGCTGGTTCGGTCCAAAGTTGGGTAGAAATGGATATTGCCAACCGCATCGCCGTACAGTCGAACACGAGAAGCTGTTCCGTGTTTCCAGTCTGGTGCGCTCCAGCAAGCAACCCTCATGATGGCACTGTACTGAATGGAGAACCTGCAATTGTGCAGGCTCAGCTGGTTTCTCTTGGCTCGGTGGTGGCGGTGGTGTAGATCTGCATCTTCGTTTAAAAGGATTAGCTGGGAAAAAGTAGGACAAGGAGAGTTAGAAAGAAGCTGCGATCTTTGTAATTTAACTTTTTGCCTTCCATTAAGGAGCACACACAGACTTTTGATGTCTGTGAGTTCACATATACACACGTTAACATCAAGAAGTGAGACTGAACTGATAAGGCATACCCTAAAGGAGTCTTCCAAAGAATTCTTACTTTAATAGGAAAAGTACCCATTCAAGTCAGAATAAAAAACCCTTAGATTGAAATCATCAGAAGTTATTCAAAAACTTTGGACATTTATGGGAAGAAAACGGAATGCAATTTACACACATACTTGCCTTTCTGAACTGGCCTAGCAATGGTCTTTCAAGGCATTTCAAAATGTTTAAAGTTTTTTTCGAACTCATATCTAAGATATGACGTCCAGTAACATCATGAAATTGCTGCTGTTGAGTCGCTGGTTTCTTTCCAAACTCCATTTCGACGTTGTCCTGCTATTTTGTCGTACGTCGCTTTTAGACGTTCCGAGAAAAATGCGTTTTAATGTTTGACCTTGAATAAACAAAAACGAGAGCACACAATGTAAACAATAACAAACACGTTTTGTTTGGTTGACCATTCTGTGCATTGTCTCGAAGTTTGGTTGAATTTGGTTGCCGGAGTCCCGAGTTATAATTGAAAATGTTTACGGTAGTCTGTCTTGTACGTGCGTCAAACTCGTTCTGACCTGAAATCCCTTTGACCAATTGCCGCACTTACATCTATTTTCAGGCAGTGTCAAGATAGCACGACAGGATTGAAACTTCTTTCATATGAAAAGTGACAAAAATGCAGTGGCGTTCTTAACTCAATTTGGCCCAAAATGCACGTACGACAAGTTAGCACGACGGCGACGATTTGGTTCGGGGACGTAATTTTTTAGCCAAATATTTTTGAAAATATCCCATACTAACCCTCACCGACGGTAGATAGCTGCGATGACGACAAAAAGTAGACAAATAGCTTTTCATTTTCCCACCAAATAGGCTCATCAACCTGCAGTCTCAACTCGAGTACCACACCACGGCCACCAACCAGCCAGCCAATTGTGCGACTTCTGCAGAGGACCTCTCTTCTATTTTCAAAGCAGATCGCTTTCCTTCCGTTTGCCTCTCATCAAAATGTCCTTGCACTTTTGCTCCGCACTCAAAGGCGGTGGTGCACCGGGGAAAAAACAAGTGCCACTCCGGTCGCCGTTCGTTACCGCATCGGGAAACTCGGAAGGAGGGCGCGCGGCATGAAAAACAACCGTTTTCAATGAAAATGTAATTTAAAGTTGGAGAGCTATTCTCCGGCGGGTCAAGATGGTCCTTGGCGGTCGTCTAGCTTCGAGCGATTGTGCTGCGAGGGGGAATTCAGGGATTCCTAAAGTGGCACTATTATTTAGATGATATTTTTTAAGATCAGAGCATGATCACCAAATATTTTTTTGAATTCTAATTTTCATGTACTTAAAAGTTTATTCAGTAACTTTGATGTTGTTTCAGAAATTTCATAGAAAAGTGAAGGTTCGTTGATCGATCATATAATTTTAAATGTTAAACTCGATCAAGCTTATGTCTGCACACTAAATCAGGAACGCAATACTCGGTAAAAAATTTACCGAAATTGCCCTGTAAAAATTGTAACCGTTGGTCACAACCCTTGACGAATTACCTCTTCAACTTCAGTAGTCCCTTCACATTTCACTACACTATACAGTAGTGAGGGGGCTAATTTTACTAGTGTTAGCGAGGCTGAAGCCCACCAATTTCCCAGGGTGGGGATTATGTAAACGTCCAGGTGACATAAGGAAATTGGTGGGAAAATGGACTCGGGAAAACTAACAAGGAGCCGATTTTGGGGAAAAATCGGCCTCTTCCAATCAGGTGTCCGAGTGGACAAGACGTGCTCTTCGGTGTGTTGGTCGTCAATTGCCGCACACAAGGCGGGACCCGGAGGTTCCGCGAGCGCGCGTCCATCTCGGTTTGGTCGGCCTGGGCATCGTAAGTCCAGTATGGCATTTGCCCACGTCTAACCGTAACAGGACCACCCCGTCGCCTGGCGCCTCCCGCGCCATCAACGCCAAGGACGACACCCTCAGGCCGCTGGCCTTAACCGCTAAGGAGGGACCCTCTCGGCGAGCCCAAATCGGTGGACTCCGGGGCTTGCCGATTCGACAAGGAGGGAAGACACCTGCCCGCAACGAAGCCAGCAACGCCTGCTGGTCGTCCATCCGCATCCGGCACGGAAGCCGAAGACGGCCCGAAGGCCGCAGTACGAAGCTGCGTCCGGCGACGAAGACCGGAGATCGCAGCTGGGGAACAACCGCCATCGCCGAAGCCAGCAAGCCAAGAACCCCCCCCCCCCCCAAACCCTGGGACGGAACGAAGCCGCAGAGTGGTAGCGCCGAAGCTCCTCTGGCGGCGAACATCCGGCGAGATCCTGCTGAGCTGCATGGTAAGGTTGCCCCTGAACTACCCACACCAAACACCCCCACACCCACACTCACACCATCCCGCAATAAAGTGCTGTTGTTGAAGTTGAAATTCGTAGTGTTTTCTGTTTGTTCACCGTCTCCCTTGAATCACCTAGTAGCTTGCCGACCCTGGGACTACCCGGTCCGAGTCATGCTCTACGCTGTGCGAAGCCATTAGTTTCAAAATCAAATTTTACTGAGCTGTCGGTTGAATTTAGGAAATATACTGAGCTGCGGTAAAAAAACTCGCTGAAAGTACCGTACTTCAGTATTTATTTCACTGAACTTCTCAGTAAACGCTAGTTTCCGGTAAATTTTAGGTACTCGGTAATTTAATTACCGAGTACTCAACTAATAACCTTGTGTTTTACTGAAAACTCAGTAAAGATTTACCGAGTCTCACAGTTGAAACTTATGTCATTTTTTGTATTTGCTCGCTGTTGTCGGACTGTTTCCTGACTACCATCAGAAAAAGTAATTTAAGGTAGTTTAAAACTATAAATTGTGACAAAATAACAGGTATGTGTCATTTTATTAAAGGAAATTCAATTATTTACTATTTAGAATAATCATTTTTCTTTCAGCTCACGTCGAAGCTTCATCCTCTGAGCTGTTTATAGAAGGAGCTGGTTTATGTCGGCATTTGCACTATTGTTCACAAATCAAGGAAAAAATAAGTTGTTATGTTATTGTGAATGTATATAGATATTATTTGAAAATAAATGTTGTCGTCTTATTGAATAAATAAAAAGCAAATAAATTCAATCCATAAAAAAAGCATAACCGTAAGCACAGTAAAAATTCAGAATATGTACCGAGCAAACGGTAATTTTTTACCGAGGTCTTCTGTAAAAGTTCAAACCAGCTGTCAGATTCGCGTTAACTGAGCTCTCGGTAATTTAAACTTTTACCGAGCTGAGTACCGAGCACTCGGCTGTTGAGATTTCGGTAAAAAATTTACCGAGTACGGTAGAAAAATCTTAGTGTGTGAATTTTGTTTATTGGATTATTGGGAGTTTAGATGTAATATAGGGTAGAAAGATGATTTTAGTATTTTTTTTTCTTCAGTATTTAAAACAATTTTTTGATGCGTATTCTTTCTTTTGAAGTGTTCCAACATTGACCGAACTATAAGATCGATCCGACCCCTAGACTCAGATTTGTTCCTTTGAGCAATTCCCTACGAAATCAACCGATTTTGTGCATTTTTGTTGTTGTAATTTCTGATTTAGCTTAAACTTTGTGTGGGCCTTTACTGTAACATAATTAGCCATTTTGTGTTTTCCGATCAATTTGGTGTCTACGGCAAGGTTGTAGGTAATGATAGTTTATAGCCTTTCCTCAGTAAGGTGAGGAAGGCAAAAGGTAATATTTATTCAACTAACCAAATTTTCATCATTCCATTTCAAAATTCAACTAATTTTTACTGTGTAGTAGTAGTGTGTAGTCTCATCCAAACAGTCCCCAATTTTCTAATGCCTATTACTCAGCAACTAACTGTCCAATTTTCAATGCTAGAAGAGGAAATATTTGTGAAATTTTTTGATTTCTTCGAACAAATATTTTGAAGATTTTGGAATCAAGAACAATCTCAGAAAGTTGGGAACCCCTTCCTTTTCTTCGGCATGTGTTCACCGTGCTGGGGACGCCGGTCGTTGATGCCAACGAGGAATAATAGTTTACTTGACTTTTGAGTGCGATTGACTCGTTCATGTTTTTATGCACCCCACCAACGCCGTAACGTGGTGCCAAACCGGCCAAGAGTGGTGTTCCGGAACACCCCAAAACGGGTGAGGGGGTTCAGCACCGTTTTCCCGTTGAGCGGCATTAAATTGGCCAAACGAGGACCGGAAGAATTATGGTAATTGAAATTGGATTTTTCTTTGCCCGCCGAAAAAAAAAGACGCCCGTCTTGCCAGGGAGCGTTTTCTTGAAGTTAATGTCATTTTAACCGATCACTTGGGACACGTGATTTATAATTTGTTTCCGCTACGGTGGGTCGTAAATTTGCTGGAATGGATGCGATGTCGAAGGTCGTCGCATGCGCCCATTGCCGTTGCATTGTCAGCGAAATGACTTTCCTTGTTTTTTAGGCTGAAACTTTTTAGCCTTTGCAAAATAAAATCAATGGTGTACATACAAAATAATCCACCTTCCTCCCCGACGGGGAATTGAACCCCGGTCTCCCGCGTGACAGGCGGGGATACTGACCACTATACTATCGAGGACTGTTGCGTGCTAGGGCAAGAATCTCACAACAGCTGAAACTGCCGTACTTTTGAGCTCTTCTACCAGCGTCGAGTTGTCTTATCTGCGAGCAAACGGCACAGCAACGGAGCTGACTTGAATGATTCATTGCTAACATCGCGTCCGATTCATTACCGCTAATAAGCAGTAGCAGTAGCGTGGCATGGTTTGAGAAGCTTGCTGCCACGTTCTGAAAATAGAAAACTTGCCGTTCGTGTTGTGGGGTGTTGTTCGTCGTTGTTTACTTAGTGTGTTGGGAGATGGACGTGGTTGCCAAAATTAACGTTATCACTGTTTCTTTGTTATATGTTCACAGCAAAAAACAGTATTTTTTTTAATTGAAATAAAACACGAAACAACATAGGGGAACTATGCCCTTTCTCAGCCTATTTCTATTATCGGCCTATCAGCACTTTGATCATGAATTACAGCTTTCATAAAGAGTTTTTGACTGTTCCAAAGTAACAAATAGCTCAAATAAAAGTGAGCAAGCAACTCTCCATTGTTGATGTATCTAAAAATGTTGATTTAGTAGCGGAAAAATGCAAAAGTGATGAGAATTGGTCGAACGGCTTAGTGTGATTAAAATGGGTATATTTCCCCTATCTATGATTTGATTAACAAAAAATATCTATTCTTACCAAACATTAATTTTCAATCAACCTTTAAAAGCATTTCATAAGAAATATAACTTAATTTTCTGAAACTTTTTTTTTTGTTTTGTTTTTTTTTTGTTTTTTTTTTTAGGTTTATATTTATTTAAATTTCTTTTCCATGTACATTCATTCAGTTAAAATATTATTGAGTGTCCAATCACAAACGATGACTTTTCACCTCAATTTTAAATACAAGCAAACTCAAATGTAGGAGGTCCTACATGTACAAAAGGGAAAAGGGATACCTTAAAACTAACTTATAAACTATATAATTTTCTGAAACTAAAAATAAAAATATGATGACCAACTATGCCGTGCATATGTCTTTCATTCTCCAAATGTTCAGTTAAAAATAGTTCGCATTTGAACAATTCTCTACGGAAACGCTCTTTTTTGAATTTTAGTTTTTGTATTATTTAATCCGGCTGAAACTTTCGAGTAGTGCGGTGCCTGTGTGGACGCTCAGTCCTGTTTTTTTTCGTGTTATTTTCCGTCTCTTTTGTGTCGCTGTTCGAGTGCATGGGGTGATTGGTCATTATAATTAAATAATGGCATCAGTAGTGCGGTGCCTGTGTGGACGCGCAGTCCTGTTTTTTCGTGTTATTTTCCATCTCTTTTGTGTCGCTATTTGTGTACATGGGGTGATTGGATTTCTTCTGATTCGTGTTATTTTTCATCTCTTTTGTGTCGTTGTTTGTGTGCATGGGGTGATTGGTCTTCTTCTTCTTCTTTTTTCTTTATTTTTAGTTCGCGCGTTCGTTGGCCAATGCGTTTATTTTTGTTCTCTTTACATAGCTTTCGATAGAAACGATCCGAATTCTTTTTTTTTCGAGACAAGCAAGTCGTATTGCTGGATTAAGTCCTTTCTATATCATCGATGATCGGAAGGCACGCCGACGAATATGTTTTAAGGCTTATGATATAAAATCATTTTAATGAATAAAGCCCTTCTTACATCACCGTTGATCAGAAGGCACGCCGACGAAGAATTTCTGGAGGATCGCGGTCGAATTAATACTATATTTAAAATTCTAGATAGCTATCTTTCGGATTCGATTGTGAGTAGCGGGACTTCGCGGTTACTATGCAACGTATTTTTGGAGTCTTTTTATATTTTAAATTTATAAGTCCTTCTTTTATCATCGTTGATAGGAAGGCACGCCGCCGGTTAAGTTCGTTTAAGTTATTGTTTTAATTTCATTACAATCGGTTACGTGGTGTCCTGTTTTCTTTTCGTTTATATTCGTTGATCGTAATAATTTATTCCAACTGGCAGCTTTAGTATTAACTCATCTACTATTTTTGACATTTGCTCGCGTTATCTTAATTGTACCAACAGTAAAAATATACTGATAAGTCCAGCCCATAGCACTACCGCTCGGTTGGCACGCGTTCGATTAAAACAAACTTTTAAATAATCAATTATTTATCTTTCCGCAGCCGGCTGCCTAAGATTTAAAATTTCAACCGATAAACAAAATGCTCATGGTCACATCACTGCCACTCGTGAATCCTGACCTCATACCCATCTACTAACCCCCTCAAAACTCATGTGATACTTTGTCGGAGATGCCGTCGATTGGGCGGTCTCTATCACTCAAGTATCGGACTAACATTCCCATCCACTTCCCCGTGACCCTACCACTGGTCGTGGCCGGCGCCGATATTGATCAGCATGATAGGGGCCTTTGAGAAGTTGCGAAGCGAGGAAAGATAGCACCCACTTATCTTCCACGGCTCGTGGATGTAACTTCTGGAGGTCCTGGTCAATAACGGAGTAGCAACTGCGGGTGGGCACCTATGCTTATGCTTATGCTTTATTTAATCCGGCTGAAACTTTTTTGCTACCTTCGGTATGCCCAAAGAAGCCATTTTGCATCATTAGTTTGTCCATATAATTTTCCATACAAAATTGGCAGCTGTCCTTGCAAAAATGATGTATGAAAATTCAAAAATCTGTATCTTTTGAGGGAATTTTTTCATCGATTTGGTGTCATCGGCAAAGTTGTAGGTATGGATAAGGACTGGTGATTTTTTATGAAACTTTTTGTCACAAAAACTCGATTTGTGCAAAAAACTGATCTGGTTTTAATTTAGCATGAAACGTGGATTTGATAAATACCAAAATCCAAAAAAAAATGTTAACCCCATACAAATTTATATGGAAAATTTAACCGCTTTGCGAAAAATTTTAAAGTAATTACTAAACCCATCGTCCCCAAACTTTGGGGAGTTGTTTAGGACCCCAAAAGAAACTGAAAAAGTGCTGTGCTGGATAATCGATTTTGATGTTTCACCCTAGTGGCCCATTTGAAATGTTAGTCTTGATTTGAATGAAAATGAATTAATGTTTCCGAAAAGGACGGAAAATTTCACGAATGTTTCTTGTTTAATCACTCAAAATCGGACCACTACCCAAGTAGCACTCATAACTTGTCGACTGTTGAATAATAGTTAGACAATTGTTTTTGATAAACATACGAGACAAATTCTGAACATAACCTAAATAACAGTTTTTAACTGCTTGTATAACTGACTTATGTAACTATCGTGTTTTGTGCCACAAAAGTGTTAAAACACAGTCAACTTCACTCTTTTCCAACAAAACACAACATAGGAAAAAATCTCGCCTATTTGGAGGGTTCCATCCAATTTGCTGATTTACACTGTTTAAACAACTTATTTTGGAACACCTTCGATAGAAACTTGCTTGCTCACTTCCGTTTGAGGTATTTATCACTTGATTTCAGTCAAAAACGCTTTTTATGAGCTGTAATTAAAAGTCAAAATGCTGATATGCCAAGATGCTGTTCCGTCATCTGCAATGTTTTCCTCGAAAACAGTTTTTTGAATAAGAATAATATTGCACTGTTTGTTTCACTGCTTGTCTAACATTGTCATGTGACGGCATCTTGTGAAAAATGGGCGTGGCCAACCATTCTATAAATAACCGTAGGTTTTCTCGCTTTGTTACACGAATGTTATTGGAGAATAGGTTATATAACTGATAATCAACAAACATATTCAACTTGACATTGCGTGTTGTTAGGTGGTGTAAATTTGTACGTGAGGTATTTAAAGTTTCAATAATGTTTATTTATGGAAGATTGCAATAATTTTAATTGTTGACCGATTAGTTTGAAACCTTATTGCCGGTAAAAGCTACAAAAATGTCAGCTTATGGAGTTCATGATAGAGAAAATAACAAATTAAAATCACACGATTTCAATGTTGCTCCGTGGTACGGTAATAGAAATGACAGTTGAAACGGTTTGTTATAACTAAGTTGTATATTGGAGTTATAAAAACTGACTTGAAACAAACGTTTCCAATGACAGCCTTTTCTGGAGTTAAGTTGTACAGCTCACTGCTGTATAACAAAGCTGACAGCAGCCTTCTTATTGACGTTTAGGCCAGCTTGTTTACTATGAAGCCTCGTGGAGAGATGTGGAAGCGCGCCTGGACCTGCCGTGGAGATAACAATAAATCGTTGAAGTCATCGGATCGAATCTTGGGAAAGACGAAGTTCATCAAAAAAGGAAAATCTAAAAGTTCACCATGAAGAGGGTTTCACAACAATCACAGTTAGAGAGCGCGAAAAGATAGTTTTTTTTTCATGCAATTTCTATTTATTTTTCCTAAATAAATCGGGCAGAAACAAGCGTACCAAAATAGTCAGAGATACTATTCTTATTGGCTTCGTCGTTGATTGAAATTCTAATAAGAACTGTTTGTTTACATGTAAGTTGGGTAACGGTTAGACAACTGTTTTCAATCTTTCTTTCCTTTTCAGTGTGCGCTTTGATTTGACAGCACAGCCGTTAACCACGCCCCTTTTTTTCGTTGAATCTCTTGTTAGCTAGCACAGTGTTGTCAAATACATTTGTACAACTTACTCTGATAACTTGCATCTTATTCTGGCAAGTTATACAACAGAAAAAAGTGCGTTTTTTCCAATGCACAGGAGTTGTAGAACAAGTTGTGGTAACGAGGCCAATCGGTTATACAACCAGTTAGGAAATACGTTTATCTGACAAAGAGTGTTGCTTGGGATAGTTGCTGAGGTATCAACATTAGAAAATATTGGGTTGTTTGGGTGACATCAAACATAAATTTTCCTGTTTTTAATCTTTGCATGGCAATATCTCAGTTAAAAACGTTACTTAATCCACCCTTAGGTGGTTGGTGCCTTCCTCTCATTCAAAGGGTAATGCTATCCAAAATAGACACGCTCGTGGGAAGGTCTTTAAATTACCCATCGAAAGATAGGTCGCATGATATATTTGGAATACGTTTTCATCTAAATATCTGAGAACTAGCCTCCAAAAAGTGTATAAATAACTCTTAAGTGCTTATAACTTTTGATAGGGTCAGATCTTCAATGTTTTGGATGCGTTGGAAAGGTCTTTTGATTACCTGTTCAACAACGGGTTGCATGATAGATCCGGACAACGTTTTCGTCGTGATATCTGAGATCCGGCTTCCAAAAAGTGCATAAATAACACTTAATTGCTAGTAACTTTTGATAGGGTTGTCAGATCTTCAATGTATTTGTCGCGTTGGAAAGGTCTTTTAAATACCTTTCTAAAAATGTATAACATGCTGGGGTTTCTTACAAAAACCACCCTTTTTACAATCTTCCGGACTTTAGTCAAAATCGTTTTTTTAGCATAACTTTTGAAGTACTTTACTTAACTTCATAATTTTCAATAGGGACTTATGGGACCCCAAGACGAATCGAATGAGACCAAAACGGTCCAAATCGGTTTAGCCAGTGCTGAGATAATCGAGTGCATATTTTTTGGTGCACAGACCCACATCCCTACACACACACACACACACACACAGACATTTGCTCAGAATTCGATTCTGAGTCGATAGGTATACATGAAGGTGGGTCTAGGAGGTCTAATTGAGAAGTTCAGTTTTCGAGTGATTTTATAGCCTTTCCTCAGTAAGGTGAGGAAGGCAAAAAAGGAAAAAAAAATGAATAACTGCGACTATTTTTAAAAAAGTTACCTAAAAATGGCTATAACTTGGAAACGGTGCACTTTAACAAAATTTCACTGAAATAATTTTTGATTGCAAATTTTAGGGGAGAGTGGGGAGCCTTGATCCCCTTTTTTTGAATCGCACATAACTCTGTCAATGTCACACAAAACTATAAACTTTTTGCATGAATTGAAAGCCTAAACATTCATCTATGTTTGGCTAATAAGGGCATTTCCTCAGATGAACTCTTCGAATCATGCCAAGTGTTTTGAAAAAATATTTAAAATCGGCATTTTTAAAATGTTACCCGTGGGTAACTTGATCCCCCTTTCAACATTTTGAAGAAATCTTAAGCAAAATGTTTCTTATTCATCCAAACTTTTAATTTTCTATAAGTTACAGCAATTTCACATAAAACCTGTACGTTTGTGTTCAAAATATAACAAGTTTAGTATGTAAAATATTTAAAAACTTAAATATTTTTTTTTTAGACCAAAATCAAGCATGTTTACAAAAGCTGGAAATGTTTGTTTACAAAACTTTTGAAAAAAGTTTCAAACTGCAGTAAGTTATGTACAACTATACTAAAGGAAACTATGTATGGAAACCCAGCCCAATTAATTAATCTTGAGGCTGATTCCAGTGACTGTAAAAATGCAGGGATCAAGTCTCTCTAAACGCACTTTTTTAAACAATTGATTGTAAAAATAGTATGACGATAAATTTAACATCAAATGCGTAAGAGTTTTGGAGTTGATAAGTTTATCAAACAATTCATGTATATAAAATATTTTTTTGAATAATTTTTGAGTGTTTTCTATACATATCAATACAAAGAAAAAAAGATCTCTTGGAAGTTTTTTGCAGCTCGTTTTAGAAAAATGTGTGTAACTGAATCTAAACATTTTTTAATTTTTTTCTTTGTTTTCTACAATGAGTTTTAATTAATTTCGCACAACTTTCTAGAACAAAGCTAATTGTTTTACCCACATGCTGACGAGATACAGGCTTGGGATCAAGTGTACCCGGGGATCAAGTCTCCCCACTCTCCCCTACATCAAAAAATGAAGTTGAAAAATTGTTGCGACCAGTATTTTATTTTTTGAAAAAAAAAAAAAAAACAGTATCGATATAAACTCGGTCAAAATTTTTTTCCCTTTCTGAAAATTTCTGAAAAGTTTGCATTTGATGTTCTATAAAAGGATTAAATACAGACATGCATCGGCACTAAGAGCTCATTTTAACGGCACTCAGCTTGTTCTTGATGGCATTTTCGTTTAAAGTAATGTTATGCTTGTTGCCAGGTAAAAACCTTTTGTTTTTGGCATGAATAATGTGTAGAAAACATTGGTTCTTTAGAAAAACCGATTTTAGCTATATTTTCATGTTAATGTTCTCTTAAGCTCTCAAGAAGAACTTCTTAATAGCTCTTTGAGTGCACTTAACCGTTCTTACTCTATATCTCACTTGGTTTATAATATAGCTTCTCGGGGTCTTCGGAGCCTTAAAGATTAGCGTAAAAAAAATCAAATATAGTTTTTTTTTGCAAATCGAGTTTAAGTGTCAAAAATTGAAACTAAAAATCCCCAAATTATTTTTACAGTGTATCATTTTTTTCAGTGTAGTCCTTATCCATACAGACAACTTTGCCAAAGTCAAAAATCAAAAAAATCCTTCAAAAGAGACAGATTTTTGAAATTTCATACATCATTTTTGTATGGACAGCTGCAACATTAAAAATAGCATCTTTGAGCATACCGAAGGCACCAAAAAAGATTCAGCCGGATTAAAAAATACAAAAAAATCGAATGACCGAAATCTGAGAGAATTGCTCACGTAGACACTTTAAGAAATCTCAAACCATTACTTCCCTTGTGCACATCAAATTTCTTTTTGTATGGAACGTGGACAAACGCCATTTCCTCTCCCCTTTATATTTTTTTTTAATTTAAGAACAGTACATACTCGACTATCCGAAGGACATGAAAAAAATCACTGCGAAAAAAAATATACAAAGCATTAACTTTAATTTTCATTCCATAAGTTTCCGCTAAAAACGGGAAGAATAAAAATCGTACAAAAATTTGTTTGTTTATAAATGAGACGATCTCATGCCCAATGTGGGGGTCAAACAAACATTGCAATTCGTGGTCTTAATTACATGGAAAATCTTAAAAATTTTCGGTTTATGTAAAAAATAAGAAATCCATTTCTTTTTGTTGCATTTGAATGAAGCATTTCCAGAAGTAACGTAAAGATTTTTGACTGGTTTATTTTATCTCAAAGCATTCGAAAATTACTGTGAAAAATTGATATATTTTGAAATCCCATACACAGAAGAAAAGTTTAATTTTGGAAGGTTCAAAATTTCGTTGGTTGAATATTACTTCTTTTTTGAGGTGTGTATGATGTGATGAAATGTGTAAAAATGTAAATGTGATGAAAATTTATTAGTTTCTGCTGTTTCATTACACATTATTTTTGACACAAAATCTGTCACAATTTTCTGATGAATATTACAATCTTTTTTTTCTGTGTATCTTTTCGTAACAGGTCAAACTCTTCCATAAAATTAATAACACGAGCTTAAAACTTATGAATTACGGTAGTATTAGTGTTGGAGACTGCAAAAGACAATAAGGATTTTTACATATTTCTTTACAGAAATTTGGTAAAGCTATCACAACAATTTAAACGATTTCAGGAAGTGAAATTTTAGCTAAAAATTCGGATAATCGAGTTGGTCTGTAGTTCACAGTTAAGTAAAAGTCGTTTTTTTTTCAATTTAATTTACAAGCACTTTTCCATAGAATACCAACATCAATTAAAGTATGAAGTCTCGGATGCAATTTCGTCGTGCATTGCTTTATCGCTCGCATACCTTCCCCATGTACACCGAGTACATTACCACCCAAAGCATGCATGTTGAAGAGTTTTATCTACTACAACCTTCCCCCACTCCTGTCGAGTTTCAACCGAAAAACCCAACATGGCCAGTCGGACCCTCTCGGTTGGCCGCCTTGAAGGATTGCAGCCCCAGGAAGACAAATGATTGTTTTGCATGGTACATTCCTTCCCGTTGCATGTTTGCAGCCTTTTTGGGTGGGGGTAAAGTTGTGTGCTGGGGTGGCGAGGTCAGCTGAGGCCGGCCAAGTCTCGCTCCAACTTGAAATGCAATCACGCCAAGTGTGTGCTGCACAAACGGCCGAAAAAGCGGCTCGAAGAAGCTTCTAGGATTTGTACTGTACGCGTGTCTACACAGCTGTGGAAAGTGCAGATACACATACAGACGAGCTTTTGTAGCTAGCTATAGCCATACATATACGTACAAACACAAACACACGCCTCTGCAAAACAAGCTTCCAGTAGTATCGTCTTGGTTAGAACTCTGTGATTGTTTGCACTGTTGGTTCTTGGTTAACAGTTACGGGAACCTCGGAATTACTTAGAATTTCACATACATAACCAAAAACCAAGACTCAACATGCCCCAACCTCCCCCGACCCGGAAATGACAAAAGGGTGGAGCCGGGCTTGCTGCAATTTCTCAGCACACACTATTATTCAGGCAACATGATTTACACCAGCAATCAGTAAGTTGGTCGTCAGGTCAGTAATTAAGTGTTGTCTGTCTGGAACGGACGGGCCGTCGGTCGGTCGGGCGGTCAGTTCGTTCCGCGCCATGTTGCAATGTGAGGACGATAAGTGATGTGGATTGTATGCTTTAGTAATTTGGTCCTAAGCTCTGCCCGTTCGTTGCACTTTTGTCCTTTTGGTACATTTTTCATTTGTGTTTGCTTGTTGTGAGGCAAATTGATATGGCAATTTATTTTAATTGCATTTTGAGCTTTTGTAACTTAATAAGTTATAACTTATTGTTGTAATACAAATGTGGCAACAGAGCACGCTGACAGCGAGTTAAGCTAGACTAGCTGTGAACACATAAATGCATCCAGCTGAGAGTTGTGTCGTTTTGATAACCCGACCGATGTTCTGAGGCAAAGTTTATCTTTTGGAGACGTTTTGTTTCCAAACGGAGTGTATGCTATAGTTAACGTGAAGTTGACTTTGCAATGATAGACTTTATTTTTCTGAGAAATTTCTAGATAATGATTTGGTTTTGTTTTAAAATGTTTACTCTTTGTTTATGAAGTTATACTGGGCAACACTTGAGTGAGCACACTCATATATGAGCAATTCTCTACCAAAACCGGAAATGGATTTTATTTGTATTTTTTGATTTGGCTCAAACATTGTGGGGGCCTTCCCTATGACCAAAGAAGCTATTTTGTGTCATTGGTTCACCCATACAAGTCTCCATACAATTTTGGCTGCTGTCCATACAAAAAAGGTACGTAAATATTCAAACAGCTGTAACTGAGTGAATTTTCTGATCAATTTGGTGTCTTCGCCAAAGTTGTAGGTATTGATGAGGACTATTGAGAAAAAATAGGTACACGAAAAAACATTGCAGATTTTTTAATCAATTCACAAAAACTTAATTTCCCAAAATACGTATTTTTTGATTTTCGAGATTTTTTGATATGTTATAGGGGACAAAAATCCGCAGCCTTTGAGCTGTAAAAGTAACATGTTCAAAAATCTGCCGATGAGTTATAACTTTTTGAAAAAATAGTGATTTTTGGAAAAAAACGAAGTTTAATGCAAAAACAAATTTGACTTAATTTTTTAATGTAAAATTGAATTTCCAATCGAAAAGTACTTTACAGATTTTTTGATAAAGGGCTTTTTTCAAGATATAGCCACCGAAAGTTTGATGTTTACGAAATATTTGCAATTTTTCGTTTTTTTAAAATAGTGTCCATGAGTGACCATTTTTATGATTTTTTTTTTAATTTCAGAAAATTTGCTTTAAAATTGTGTAACACGGAGAAAAAAAAGTTCCCAAAATCGTGAACAAGCGTTCGTGAAAATGCGAACCACGAACAAAGTGTTCAAATTGCATGGTACGATTTCCAAAAACGTACCATGAGATTTGAACACTTTGTTCGTGGTTCCCATTTTCATGAACGCTTGTTCACGATTTTGGGAACTCATTTTTCTTCGTGAAGAGACATTGAATATTAGACCTTTGGTTGATTAGATACAGCGGGTTTCAGAAAAAGAAACAGGATAATTGAAGTTTTCTAAGTCTCACCCAAACAACCCACCTTTTTGTAGAGTCGATATCTCCGCAACTAACGATTTTCAATGTTAAAACTTGAAACATTCGTGAAATTTTTCGATATTTTGAAAAAAATGAATCAAGACTAACATTTTGAAAGGGCCAATCATTAAATTTTACGCCCTTTTCGATTGGAAATTCAATTCGACATTTAAAAATTACGTCAAATTTGTATTTGCATTAAATTTCGATTTTTTCACTATTTTTCAAAAAATCATAACTCAGCGGCAGATTTTTTGATCATGTTTCTCCATTGCTCAAAAGTTGTAAAAGAATATTGGAATGAAAAACTATAATTTAATAAAATTCCGTATGTTTTGAAAATGCTCAAATTTAATTTTTTTAAATGATTCGAGATTTTGCATGTATTTTCACTGTTTTATGGTTTTTGGAATGAAATCAATTGATACCCATATTGCAAGTTGTACATCTTTTTTAAAGTATTAAAAAATGTTAAAAAAACTTTTTTGCGGCACTGTACAACAAAAATTCACAAAAACTCTAAATAGTTTTGAATTTCCTCAAACATTTAAAAAATGATTATGAACGTAGGGGAAAGTACTTCAAATTGTTTTTAACTGATTGCACTTTAAATTACATAGACATTTTTAAATCTATTGAGCAATTCCCTACGAAATTGGTCTTTTTTCTTAAATTTTAATTTTTGTATTTTTTAATCCGACTGAAACTTTTTTGGTGCCTTCGGTATGCCCAAAGAAGCCATTTTGCATCATTAGTTTGTCCATTTAATTTTCCATACAAATTTGGCAGCTGGCCATACCAAAATGATGTATAAAAATTCAAAAATCTGTATCTTTTGAAGGAATTTTTTGATCGATTTGGTGTCTTCGGCAAAGTTGTAGCTATGAATGTAGGCGTATTATTGAATTTTTGGCCCTTTTGAAATGTTATTCTTGGTTTAAAAATTTTGAAAATATTTTTTTCGAAACGATCGGAAAATTTCACGAATGTTTAATATTTTAACATTGAAAATCGGACCATTAGCTGCTGAGATATCGACATTAGAAAATGGTGTGTTGTTTGGGTGGGACTTAGAAAACATCAATTTTCCTGTTTTAAACCTTTGCATGGCAATATCTCAGCAACTAAGGGTCGTATCAACAAAATTCAAAAAAAAAACAAGATATAGAGAATTTTCTCAGCTTTTCAAAAATATTTTTTTCAAAAGTGGGCAAACATGTGCACTAATTTAAAAAAATGAAAAACTGCGACTATTTTCAAAAAAGTCACCTAAAAATGGATTTAACTTGAAAACGGTGCACTTTATCAAAATTTTACTAAAGTACTTTTTGATTGCAAATTTGATTTTACATCGAAAAATGAAGTTGAAAAATTTTTGCGACCAGTTTTTCGATTTTTTTAAATTAGTATTGATTCAAAAATTCATAACTCGTTCAAAGATTTTTTGCACAACCTGGAAATTTCTGAAAAGTTTGATGTCATTTGATGTCTTCTAAAACATATCAAAAAAAAAAAAAAAAAAATTAAAAATAGTGTTTTTTTGCAAATCTAGTTTTAGTGACAAACAGTTAAATAAAAAATCATCAAAAATTTTTATACCGCGTATCATTTTTTCCAGTGTAGTTCATATCCATACCTACAACTTTGCCGAAGACACCAAATCGATAAAAAATTCCTTCAAAAGATACAGATTTTTGGATTTTCATACATCATTTTTGTATGGCCAGCTGCCAAATTTGTATGGAAAATTATATGGACAAACTAATGATGCAAAATGGCTTCTTTGGACATACAGAAGGCATAAAAAAAATCGAATGACCGAAATTTGAGAGAATTGCTCTATTAAAAAAAATGTTTACCCCAGTCTTCGCAACAGCTTTATTTCGTTGAATAAAAAATACCTAATATCTGAACTTCAAAAATTAGGCTTTATCGAAAAAGGACGCCATGCAAACATCAGCCGAAATTCACCCCCTCTCCCGCCACCCCTTTGTCAAGCTGTCCTATGCTTTCAACATTCAACACTTGCTCAGACCTCCCTCCCCTCTTAGAATGTGTTGAATGAGTTCAAACCACTTGAAACTGAGACTCGCCTAAAGCATACTTAATAAGGTTGGCAAGAAATATAATTTTCAGCACTTATTTTGAAATGCCTCGTTTAAAAACTCTGTATCTTTTTTCAAAAGCAAGATAGGACCATACTTTCTTCGGGAAAGTTTTAGAGGACATTCTGGACTATACTTCTACTTAAATTGAGTGACAAATGAAAGTTATAAAAATCAAAAAGTAAAAAAGAGGGTTTTCTCATACAAATTAAAATCGCTTTGTTGAAAGCCGGGTCAAACCCAACTGCTCCAAAATTTTGAAGGGTTGTTTGGGGGCCAAAATGGGACCGGAAAATACCTGTTCTGTAAAATCGATCATGTCGAGCCACCCTAATACTTATACTCCAAATCAAATCGAGAAAAAATGTGATACAAAATTTAATTCCTCTCCAACGAACAAAAGTCTTACGTCTGCAGCTAATTTCCGTCAAATTCCTCAACCAAACCACGTCCGGGAAAATACAATGAGCTACGAGCGCGAGCGCCAGAAAATGGGCTTGATTTACGATCGATGCGCTCTCAAATCGCGAAATCATTCCCTTATCTGTAACACGTTTTTATTCCCTTTGAAGCACTCTAATCCGATTAATTGCGGGTCGTAAAACACCAAAACCTGGCCGAACCTTCTTCCAACCGCGGTGTGTTCGAACCCTATTGATTATTCAGGAATTTTACGATATGAAGCGCGTTCCCTCCGTTTTTTTTGTTCACCCTACACCAGTGGGGGCGTGTAAAAAGTTGTAATTTAGAAGATGGGTTTTTCCCACCCCCAGTAAGATCTATTTTTCCGGCGTTACCTGCCAACGGAAAACGCACCATAGAATGCCACTTTTCCAATAATGAAGGCAATTAAAACCGTTTACGAGCTCTTGCGTTCTCCAATACCCCGCCACTCTTCTTCGCCGTCGTGACTCGTAGCTTTTCCGACTTTTTGGTTGGAAGCTTTTTTTTCAAGGGGTTTGTTTTTCCTCGCGACTGAAGGTTAATGGTGGAAACGCGTGCCAAAATGTTATGGAACCCGGTTCGAATAGGGGAAGGATTAAAAATTTGCTGCCTTGTCCCAACATTGAATCATTTGAAGGGTACGAGATGTTGGATTGTAGGAGAAATCTTTAAGATTAAGGGTCAACATTAATTTGTAAAACTTTATAAAATGTCAGTTGAATTATTGTCCATGTTTGACAAAGAATGTTGTGTTTATTAAATTTTAAGCAATTCATAGAAAAATTGTATACTTTATTTGAAAATCAGTATTTGAGAGGGCTTTTTAGCTTGATGACTTGGCAAGGTGAGCAATTCTCTACCAAGTCGGCCGATTTCGACCAATTTTTTTTTGTATTTTTTTTTAATTGACTCATGCCTTCCTTATGCCCAAAGAAGCCATTTTGTGTCGTTGGTTTACCCATACAAGTTTTCATACAATTTTGGCAGCTGTTCATACAAAAAAAAGATTGTAAATAGTTTAAAATCTGTAACTTCTGAAGAAATGTTGTTATTTAGGAAAAAGAAGGTACACGGTTTTTAAATTTTCTTTTTTTTCACTAAAATTTTATTTCCCAAATTCGGAGTATTTAAATTATTGATCCTTTCGACCTGTTTAGGAGGCAAAATACGTTTGTTTTGAGCCAAAGCAAACTATGAACAAATATTTTGCCGCTGATTTTTGATCTTTTGAAAAAAATAATGTTTTATTAAAAAAAAAAAGAAATTCAACAATTTTATTTGGCATTAAAGTCAAAACAAATTTGCAATCGAAAAGTACTCACAATTTTTTTTGATGAAGTTCACTGTTTTCAATTAAAATTTAATTTTAACTGGAAAAATTATTTTTTCATTTTTATGGTTTTTTTGGTTATAGGTGAGACTATTCAGAAAGAAAATTTATATCTGCACCATTTGAAAAGGGCGCATAAGCATTTTGACAGCTGGAACTATTTTCCAAATTCCGAGACATCAATTCATTATTTAACAAAACCCGTAGTTTTGAAAGATAGCTGGAGAGGCCAGTTATTGTTTAACACTAATAGTTTTATGAAAAAGTTAAAATTTGCCTGAGAATTAGCAAAACAGTTTACAGTTTTCAAAACGCTTATCCGCCCTTTTCTCTTGTTGCTCCCTTAATTGTACAACAAAAAGTAAGCATTTTTCAATTAACTTATGTTCACTTCGTTAGTAAAATTTAAAAATTTCATTATTCTGAAAATATTTTTGACAAGAAAGATTTGCTTTCGATTTTTTGAAATACAAGGCTTGATTTCTAAATAATGAGAATATGTTTGATTCGAAAGATTGGAAAATTTTACAGAGTTTCCACTTTCTGACATTGAAAATAAGACCGAGATATCACTGGCAAAACAAAAATAAATAAAAAATTATAAATGATTTAAAAACTATACCTTTTTACATGGAATTTACTCTGTTTGGTTTCATCTTGAAAACAATGCAGTGGTAGAAACCTGGATAGTAAATAAGCTTGCGTAAATATTAAAACGAGTCAAATTATAAAGCTGTCAAAGGAAAACATATGGGATATTGGACGAGCTTTCCGGTAAAAATATTTTCGAGACTGAGAAATCAAGTTTGTCATTTAGAAATTGCAAAAAATCATCAAAAACCTTAACCCACTTTTATTTTTAAAACCGCTGTATCTTCACAAGCATAGGACAAAAGTCAATATGGAGACTTTTTTTGTAAAATTGTCTGGGAAATCGATTCCCACTATCGGTTTTTGAAAATTTTTCTTCTTAAAATAACAGTTTAAGTAAATGATTTTTCTATTTTTTTAGGAGAGACATATCATCCTGCATTTTTCGTGAGTTTTTTTGAACATTTTAGGCTATTTCCTCAAAAATTTTGAACGAAAAAAATTCGTTACATCACCCAAATTTAACTTTTAAACTTTAAAACTCAAAAATCTCATGGAAGTGGCGTGTATTTTTTTTCAGTGTATTTTTTAAGAAAGTCCGTCCAATTTTGTGGGAAATGATTGTCTTTTATCACTTTATGATACGATGCAACGGCTTTGAGTTACAGTAATTTTTAAATTACAAAACACAAAAATATTTAAATTACTAACGCCCTTCTCAAATGTCATTTTCGAGTACAATTGGCTCCATATACACAAAAATGGCTTATATTGGCCTAGCATAACTTGTCAAAAAAAGTTTCATTGAAATCGGAGAGGGTCGGGTGCAAAGTACCAGAAAATTTACTGATTTGAGCTGGAATTGCTCTTACATTCTTTTTCACCATTAGACATTATATAAAATGAAACTTTCATAAAAATGCGGCTTTCGGGACCGTTCTAGAAAAATATCTTAACTTTGTTTTATTTGATCACTCTCCCCTAACCAAAACCAAAGGACAATGTCAGCAACGCCTCGTCGTAAGTCGCCATCGCCGGTGAAAGGCCATAAAACAGACCCGGAAATTGGTCCGACAGTGAACGACTTTTCAGCTCTCTCTCTCTCTCTCTCTCTCTCTCTCTCTCTCTCTCTCTCTCTGTTGAACCGGATTGCCTGTGGGAGGAAAGTAAGCATCCGTTTGCGTTCACCCGTCTTCCCTTTCGCAAGTATAGGCAGAGCTTTCAACAGTATGCTCACTGTAGACTTCAATGAAACGGTAGTTTGCAAGGGTCCGTGGGCACTTCCGGTCCCGGTCTTTGGACGCCTGTTTGAACTGTCAATCTGCTTGAAGTTTTGTTTGCTAAAGTTCGTTAGCTAATGGGAACCTTTTGGCTGGATTGGCTAATTTAAGTACGGAGAATGCAATCCTAATTGAATAGATCTCAAGAACATTAGACTACCATCATTTTAGTTGCACAGCAAATTCGATGAAATCGAGCCAACGATTAAGATTTGCTGCTCCACAAGGTCAACATTGCAACTAATTTAAAATTTGAACGAACCATTGAGTAGCACCAAGCAGGAAAGTCAATACTTGCACCAGGGATAGCAAAGCATCGCAAATTGAACTTCAAACCGTTAAAAGTAGTCATTGATGATTGCCAGCCCTGGCCGCAAAGCCCAGAATCTGAGGGCACATGCACATTATAAACTTCCACAGAGCTAACAAATGCGAACGTTATCTCCCCCCGAGACTTGAGCTTTTGCCTTTCCGAACAGGCCACAAACACACCATCGAAATTTGCTGATAGTACAAAACTGCCATTGCTGCTAGAACGTTGTATACTCGTATGAGTGCTGGAGAAGCTAGAAAGTTTGACCCACAACCACAGGCAGGGCAAACGGGGTGAAATGGTTGATTCGCTTTTCGGTTTTCAGTCTTAAGTTTCCATTGCTCAGTTTAACCATCCTCCAACCCAACCGATTGAATAACCAAAATGGCTAGAAATGCCGAGTTCTAGCCTCCGTGCCAAATTCAGGGCCGATCTTCACACGCACTCTGGTCAGCAGCAATGTCGGAATGCTACCACCGGCCATTGTACCATCAGGGTCTTCGAACACGCCGCAAAAGGCGTTCACTCGTCCAATTTGAGGGGTTTGCTTTTTCGGGACCGGGTTCTACAAATGCAATCAACATTTTAATAGCTTCGTATTCGGTTTTTGGGGTTATGGTTCGGCTCCGTTCTGAAATGACCTTTCTAGCAGCAGAAGCAGAAGCAGCTTGGAGCCTGGAGAGATGCACGAAATTATGCCAGGCAACCGCAAACTCCCTGTGGAGCACCAGTAATACCGCTTCACATTGTATCACATCAAAGAACCATCGAGAATTGATGATAAGCAGTACGGTGCGATGCTTTTGCAATGCAAACGACAATAAAAACTTGGATGGGTTCATAGAATTTGAGGTTTCGTGGAATGAATTTAACATTGACATCTGCTTATCTTTTGCGTGTAATTATGTTATAAAACCAAACTTTATATCTTCAGAAAGATTTTAATTTTACGATAAAATGTGATTTTGTAAAATGAAACATGGAAAACGCACTAATAATGAAACAGAAACAGCCAACAACACAACAATTTAAATTCGAAATAAAAAAAAACTACCAAAGTAAAACAAAAAAGTCAACTCAATCCTGAAAAGTTATAAGCGAAAACAATGCACCTCTCGTAAATTCTTAGCAACAGAAACAATTTAAATAACATCGAAAATCTTTTTAAGTAGAATTGTTCTTAGGTAGATTACTAACATTATCCCAAAATATGATGGAATTCGATTAACTCTATGAGCAATGCCAACAAAAACATTAAAAAGTAGTTGATTTTTTAAAAGGTTATTTTTTGCCAAAATCGTACCTCAACTTTAGATAGTTGCGAAAATGACAGGATTTGTTTTAGGCGACGAGATTTTTCAGCTAAGTCATTCTAAGATGTCCACTATAGAACCATTTTCAATGAATTTAGTTCCATCGAGATGAACCTGAGAAATTTCTAAATCTGTAAAAAAATCACTGTGACAGAATCTCACCCCCCAGACCCCATGTCACGGTAGTCATTTTTGTAACAGAAACATTTTTTTCGCTAACTTCAGGCTCGGGCATCACTGGGATAATTTTAACCAATTTTGCTCAAAATTGGCATCGACATTTCAAAAAACCCAAGTGAACGTTTCCACTTGTGGAGCAGGAATCCAAACATTGAAACAAAAGTATCACAAAATGGTTTAGGTTGGTACAAATGTTACGTAAAGACAAGGGCAAATAATTTTTAGCATGTTTGGGTTAGTTAAAAAAAATATTGATTTTTTGAAAATTTTTGACGTTTAGTTATCGTAAAAAGTATTTTTTTCGCAAAAAAATATTTTTTGTCGAATCTAACATTTTTGAAAAAGATCGGTTGCACAACAACTGAACTAGTTTTTAATTTACTTCAAAACACTTTTTTTCATTCAAATGTTGAGACTATTTTTGTTGCCCCCTTCTTGACACCGGACAGAGCCGAGGGACAAAATTTTTGAAAAATATTTGTATCGCCCTTGTAGATTATTACAAGGTCTAGTGATGTTCTGCGTTTTCGTCGAAGCCTTGAAATACGTGAATATGATCTGGGCTGTGAAATTTGATCAGCACCACGAAAAAGAGCAAGATTTGAACCAATAAATAAATATAAAAGGCAATTCTTTGAAATTACAACAGACTTTAAATTCCAAAAAATCATGGTTTTTATGGTTTTCAATTTAATATTTTCCAGAATGCAGATTACCATATTTACAGATTGCATGTTTTCAGCAAAAATATCTAGAAGTTAAATTTTAAATTTGTCTGAAATATAGTTAAATATGGTTGATTTGAGCTTAGAAAGACATCAAATTACATGAGTAATTCTCCGTCAACTCACACAGCAGTTGCCCCGACCACTCTTCGATTTGCGTGAAACTTTGTTCTAAGGGGTAACTTTTGTCCCTGATCACGAATCCGAGGTCCGTTTTTTGATATCTCGCGACGGAGGGACGGTACGACCCCTTCCATTTTTGAACATGCGAAAAAAGAGGTGTTTTTCAATAATTTGTAAAATTTGACAATTTTTATGTAAAATTAGACGCCTGATTTGATGGCGTACTCGAAATTCCGAAAAAAAACTCTCCCATTTTCCGTTACTCGACTGCAAAAAAATGTTCGATCATGTCATTTTATGAGCAATTTAATGTTTTTTTTTCGAATCTACCTTGACCCTTGGCCATTTTTTCATTAAGAACAAAGTTTTTCATTTTAAAGTTTCGTGTTTTTTCTAACTTTGCAGGATTATTTTTTAAAGTGTAATAATGTTCTACAAAGTTGTGATTTAGATCAAAAATTCTTTCAGTGGCTTCAAGAAGGCAACAACCGGCACATGCTGATTCCTTTTAGTGCTGAAATTCGTTGAATTGAATACATACAGAATATTTTATAGTGATGATCAATTTTCTTCTAAAATGATCAAAGGCTTCACCTTAAATTAAATTTTCAAATATTATCCAACCTTTTCTCAAATAAAAAATAACACGTACTGGGTTGAGTTTCTTAATGTTTAAGTGCGTTTTTTCAAACAAAGTATTTTTAATAGTGTTTTTTTTAAATAGCTCCGTTGATTTTTTAAATTGTGTTTCGTACAAATTCAGCCTTAAAGTAAGCAAATTTAATAATTAATTAATTTAAAGTTACTTTTAGTAAGGGTTTTGTTCATATTTCATTAAAAAAATATCACCGTAATTTAGGGTGAATCGGGACTACAGTCTGAATAGGTAAAGCAGTTTTGCCGAGCTTCCGTGGCCGTGAGGTTACGGGTTTCGCCTTGTAAGCGGAAGGTGATGGGTTCGATTCCTGTCTGGCTCGGCATAGTCAGATCCCTTCAAAGAGTAAATCTGCTCACTGGGAATACTGACCGGTAGGGGATGGGTTTCGACTAACGCCGTGCTGGATTTCCAATCCAGAGGTCGTGAGTTCGATTCTCGTACTGGGATGATGAAGTTTAAAGCTTTTAAATTTGGAAATGGATGTACACATTTTGTTGGTCTGAGTCTGTTCTAGCCGAAACCAACCAGAAAAATCAAAATATTGTGCTCTAACATGGTTAAAACTGCTGTCCCAATTCGCCCCATGTGTCCTGATTGACCCCAGTTTACGGTATTAAATGTTTGTTCAATTAAGTATGTTAACTTTTTTTTAATTTACATACATTAATTGAAGGTTCTGTTCATATTTCATTTGAATTTTTATTTTTTTATGTAAGGTTAACTAAGTTTATAAACTTTTTCATATTAAATTTACAAAAATAAATTGATGGTAAAGTTTCAAAATTTCAAGCTTAAACTTGTTCCTGTTTTGTTACCACCAAACCAATTTTGCAAATTAAGGGTCAATATGCACCTCCCAAGAAAAGAGGTCAAGTAATGACTTTATCAACAGCAGAACAAAAGAGAGGAGCCGTTTTCTTGGGACTCGCTGCTACCCATTTGAAATATTCCTTGACCTTTTTTTCTCCGTAAATCGCTTAATTAAGAAAATTGTTATACTGAAAATGTCTATTAATTCAAAAATATTTTTGGTTTCTGTTCCGATAACACTTGTAACTTTTAATATAGAAACTGATTTAAGAGCGAGTTTTTCACCAATGTGTAACAGGTCGTATCGAGGTGCCCCGATTTGGATGAAACTTTCAGCATTTGTTTGTCTATACATGAGATGAACTCATGCCAAATATGAGCCCTCTACGACAAAGGGAAGTGGGGTAAAACGGGCATTGAAATTTGAGCTCCACAAAACATAAAAAATCTTAAAATTGCTCGCATTTCAGTAAAACTCCATCATTTCCAGCTATCTTAGATGCATTCGAAAGGTCTTTTGAAGCACTTCAAAATGAGCCATAGACATCTAGGATTGGTTTAATTTTTTCTCATAGCTTTTGCAAATTACTGTTAAAAATGGATTTTTTTAAAACCTTAATATCTTTTTGCAACAGCCTCCAACACCCATACTCCCATAGGTCAAAAGTTAGAGAATTTCATGGACTATAAGCCTACGGTAATAACTTTTTTGCCAATCGCAGTTTTTCTCATAGTTTTTCGATTTTTCTATAACAAACTTTTTACAGCGTTAGTTTTTGCCCTGTACACCCAAAATTCAGAATCGAGATAATCGTTCTCTCAAAATTTATTGAGGGCTTAGTGCCAAAATCGATAGAATAATGGTACCAACTCACACCATCATAACAAATGAGTTCATTCGTTAGTTGAATCAATAAATCTCCAACAAGTGTCATACATCGACTTCTGACTTCTCTATGGTCACCAAGCTGTGGTGGCCGAGGCAGCTAAGTCATTGGATTGGTTTGTCAAAGGTCTCTGGTTCGATTCCCGTTGTCGACACTTCTGGTTTTTTGTTTGACGGATGAACTTATTTTGCAAATGAACCTCGAGAGAATAGTTCTATCGCCCATCTCGAGCTGTGTTCTCTGCGTCCGTGAATGGTACCACTATTCTCTCGACTCGAGACCATCATTCTCTCGGACTAGCGCTGCCAGTTTTGGGTGTAGGCTTCTATAGCGGCACCTTTTGGTCTCAATTTTTTCATATTCGGAATCCTCGGAAAATTTCACGTTAGTTAGAAGTATTGAAGATGTTAATTTGATTAAAAAGATAATTAAATAAAACATTTTTGAAAAAAGAAATAGATCTTATTTACTCTGTTTTCGCCTACTTGATACAGCATTTGACGTATTGACAAATGCTGTATCAAGTAGGCGAAAACCTGTTTTACCCCTAATCCAACAAATTGTTAAAAAATATTTTAATCCATTCTAAATGGCTTTTTTTTCAATCAAATTTACAACTCCAGTACTTCTAACTAACGTGAAATTTTCCGTGGATTCCGAATATGAAAAAATTTAGACCAAAAAGTGCCGCTATGGTAGCCTACAGGGCAAAAACTAACGTTGTGAAAAGTTTGGTATAGAAAAATCGAAAAACTATGAGAAAAACTGCGATTGGCCAAAAAGTTATTACCGTAGGCTTATAGTCCATGAAATTCCCTAACTTCTGACCTATGGGAGTATGGGTGTTGGAGGCTGTTGCAAAAAGATATTAAGGTTTTAAAAAAATCCATTTTTAACAGTAATTTGCAAAAGCTATGAGAAAAAGTTAAGCCAATCCTGGATGTCTATGGCTCATTTTGAAGTGCTTCAAAAGACCTTTCGAATGCATCTAAGATAGTTGGAAATGATGGAGTTTTACTGAAATGCGAGAAATTTTAAGATTTTTTATGTTTTGTGGACCTCAAATTTCAATGCCCGTTTTACCCCACTTCCTTTTGTCGTAGAGGGCTCATATTTGGCATGAGTTCATCTCATATATAGACAAACAAATGCTGAAAGTTTCATCCAAATCGGAGCACCTCGATATGACCTCTAGAACAAACCGAGCAATATTTACAAATACTGCCTCTTAAGTTGTTCTTAGTATTCAATTGTTCAAATAATCCGATAATGAAGTCCGTTTGTAATAGGGGAAATTCTCGTATCTTTGGCAGGTTAAGCACTCGCTCCTAACTCCATCCAATTGGCTGATTTTCACTATTTAAACAACAAATTTTGCAAAACTTTTGATAGAAACTTGCTTGCTCACTTCTTATTGAGCTATTTATCACTCGATTTCAGTTGAAAACGCTTTTTATTAGCTTTCATTGAATGTCAAAGTTCTGACCTGCCAACATTAGAGGCACGCTGGAATTAGATGATGTTCCCCTACTCGGATTTATTTTCAATCAGAAAAAAACACCTTTGACTCTTTAAATAGGATTTCAAAATTTGAGGCTACTATGTTATGAAAAATTTCAAAATTTATTGAAACCTTCTCTTTTCAGTTTGCAAACAAATCGACGTCATCCTGCTATCTTGTCGCACCCACCATTTCTACGTTCCGAGAAAAACGCGTTTTAATGTTTGACCTTGAATAAACAAAAACAAAGGCACGCAATGTAAACAATGACAAACAAGTTTTGTTTGGCTGACCATTATGTGCATTGTCCCGAAGTTTGGTTGAAGTGAAGTCCCGAGTTATAATTACAAATGTTTACGGTAGTCTAACTTGTACGTGCGTCTAACGCGTTCTGACCTGAAATCCCTTTGGCCAGTTGTCGCACTTACATCAATTTTCAGGAAGTGACAAGATAGCACGACATGATTGAAACTACTTTCATATGTAAAGTGACAAAAATGCACGGAGTTTTTTCGGTTTTTATTGAATATCTCAGGATTGAAATCGAATTTTGGAGATCTGTGAAGGTCAAAAGGTGAGGCATTGTTAGCTGCACAAATTGGCGTTCTTAACTCAATTTGGCCCAAAATGCACGTACGACAAGTTAGCACGATGGCGACGAAATGTTAGCACCTCGGCTAACAATCCCACTCTGGTTCACGGTAGCTTATAAAAATTGTAATAAATTTTGCCGTTAATATGTTGTGGTTTGGGGTTCTGCAAAATCTTTAAAAATCATATTATTATTTGATGAAAATAAACTTTTCGCATTTATTTCAACCGTTAACCGTGAATTTTAGATGTTTTTTGTTAGGTGATAAGCATTTTCTCATGTCTTAATACATGTTTTAATCTACATAATCGTCCGATTTCATGAGATTATCATTTTCGATATTTTTAAAACTTTGTGGGGTACTTAATATTGCCCAATAGAGTTTTTGAAACGAAAAAAAAAACATCAAAATTTGTTATACATTCATCTTCATTTCCTTCGGATTCTCTCATTAGATCATCAAATCAAAATTGTTGCGACTATAGTGAGCACGTGGGTCACTTTAGATGAGCATAACTACAACACGGCGTCGGTGTCGGGCCCGATAATTTGACCTCGGAATTGCCTCGGCCCAAATTTGTAATTTTGTTGGTATCATCCATGCAAGCACACATGCAATAAACCGACTTTCCTCCGCACTCCTCCGAAACCAATTAGCGGTTAACGTGATGAAGTCACAAAAATTCATTGCCTACCGTACTATGGGAAAAGGGGAAGTCGACGTATTTTGAGCGATATCAGTTAACGATATTAAAAAAAAATGGTCTGTAATGAAATTTTAAGCGCAACAATCAGTTCAAATAAAAGGCAGATTTTCAGTGAATTTGAAGACATTAGTTGCTCCCAAAACCTAACCCTCTAGCAAACCGCTCCGGCCTACGATGAGTGGTCCTTGTCGATGGCCAGCAAACTGGAAAACCTGGCCCGGCTGGGAGATGTTTCGGGAGCGGCACCGGCAATCGTAAAACTATTAGTGCCAGCCGGTAGTAGTTGTGAACATTTTTAAAACTCGTAAATCTATTAGCACCCATTTGCACGGAAATGTTGCGCGTGGTAATTTATTCCAGCGCCAAAAACGACCCCAACCCAGACCTCATTGCGGTGGCTGGCCAGTTGAATTGGCCGGGCAGAAGTCTACACCCACATGGTCAACGGAGGGTCTGGATTGGAACTTGAAGAGGGGAGGGGTTTTACCGTCAGCAATGTTTTGTTTAATAATTTGTGGTTGACAATACTGAAACTTTTCAAAATAATGGATAGTGAAGTGGCCCCTTGCCCCTTGTATTTTGTGATAAATATTATACATGATGTACATCATATTTTTGGAACAATAAAAGCCACCCAACTAAACGCGTTGCAACGGTACACGTGGGCTGTAAAATTCAACTGCAAGTGCTCCACGTGTAGTGGATTAGAGCTGGTGTTGCATCGAAGCCCTGCCCTGCGTGTGTGATATTTAATTTAAAAAACGGATCTGCTAGTACCGATCTGCATGGCAGCAATGGTGGCGGAGGCTTTCGAACGGTGTTGAAATTGCCGTTTGGATTAGTTGTATGCTACCGGGTGCGGTGGGGGTGTGCTCTTATTGCACAGTTGCATGTAATGGTCTGGCTTTATTTCACACTTGGTGGTTTCGACATGTGGGAGATGAAAAGGGTTGTAGTGAAGCAATATTCAATTTTATTATGTGTTGAAGTAATAATAAGTTTTTAATTCCACATTATAAATATCCCACAAAGATTACAGTTTCGAGGGCACAATGTTTTTGCTTTTCTGTTTGATAATTTTTTTTATGGCCACGGATAAATAAATCCTAAATTCGGTTTTTAATTAAATTGACATTTTTAATTTAAAGAGTCAAAACAAAAAAAATAATAATAAAAACTGGATGGCATTATGCAAGACAGTAAATAAAATTTCTATGATTATGCAATTACCAATCTATCTTAACTCAATTTTAGGAACAAATTAACCCAGCGAATTCTGAAAAGATTTCTTAAAGAAAAGATAGTTATTTGCTTATATTGGCAGATATCGGCGAGAAATACAAATTGACCAAATTGAGTCAAGAACGCCATTTTGTGCAGCTCACTATGCCTCGCTTTTTTGACATTCACATATCTCCAAAATTCGATTTAAATCCTGAGATATTCAATAAAAACCAAAAAACTCCGTGCATTGACTTAATATGAAAGAAGTTTCGAACTTGTCGTGATATCTTGACACAGCCTGAAAAATGATGTTAGTGCGACAACTGGTCAAAGGGATTTCAGGACAGAACGCATTTGACGCACGTACAAGCCTGACTTCCGTAAATATTTGTAATCATAACTCGGGAGTCCGGCAACTGAATTCAAACGAACTTCGGAACAATGCTCAGAATGTTCAACCAAACAAAAGGTGTGTCTCACTGTTCACATTGCGTGCTCTATTGTTTGTTTATTCAAGGTCAAACAGTAAAACTCGTTTCTTTCGGAACGTTAAAAAGCAAAAAAAAAAGACAAGATAGCACGTCAGCGTCAATTTGTTTGCAGAAACGGCAGCATGCATACATTTTTCTTTGTTTGCAAGTTTGCGAATTTTGTAAATCGTTTAAAACAAAAAAGTGCGAGGTTGTTAGTCCAATCCTTACTTTAGAAAGTTATAGAAAGTTTAGAAAAAAGGTTCTACTTGATGATTTACAAAATTTAACGTATTTTGGTATCTTTAAAATTATTCAAACAAAAAAAAAGTAGTTTGTGCAACAAGTGGCAAAAAGAGAGGTTTTTCAGCACGAGTTGTACATTTCAAATAAGTTCAACTTTTCAGTACCCATTTCAGTGCTAAAAAGTTTACTCCCTGTCTGGATCTATCCACCATGTGACAAAAGGTTTGAAAAAATGGTTTTCACGATCTTCAATCCTGTCTCTCCTCTTTCTGTCCTACTGCGTATTTAATGGTTATTTGGCGTGGTTGTCTTGAGTGGTTAGAGCGAATGTTAGATTATTAGTGAGGGAGTTTTCTGTTTTATAAAAAGAACGGGCTCAACAAATAATGTAATCTTCAAGACTTCATTTGAGTCAAGCTTCATTTGAGTTCCGGGAGTTGTCCGATTTGATAAACTTGCGACCGGATGAACTCCCTTCGCGAACTTAAAACAACCAACCACAACTTTCAGCTGCGATTGGTGACGTTGCCGACGGACTCCTCCGTTGTCCATGGAAGTGTACCGGATGAATGTGCTGCTGCTGGAAAATCTTGACTATGATGATTCTTCGCGTTGGAATTCTCGAAGCAGCTCCGGTATATGCAACAGGCTCGGGCCGTTTTGACACTAAAATCCATTTCGAAATCCAGGTTGTGTTCCAATCGCTCCGCTCGATACCACTGCTGACCACTTGTCCTTGAGCACCAAGTTTTCCACCGGGTTTTGACCGGAAAAGGGCAAAATTAAGTATTTACAGTCGACTCTCTGGTTGTCAATATCCAAGGGACCGCCGAGGAAGAGAATCATCAGTTTAAAGAACGATGCAAAAGGAAGACCCGATTGAAATTTTTTTCTTGATACCCAGCTATGGGAGAGAATCATGGCAACGTCCAGCAAACAAAAACAAACTTATGTCAAACACCCTTCAAAGCTTCGTTTCGCGAAGAAAAATGTCTATGCAAGCCATGAGAAAGTGAAATTATTGACAACCGGAAGAGATTTTTAAAGCAAACAGAATTCAAGAGACCGTCGAGGACGAGATCCTTCAAGCAAGAGAAAATATCGGAATGAAGAGAATTGGAGTATGCAGATTGAAGGGACTGAAGAATTCATCGATAGATGGAGCAATATTGATATCGAGAAGATCGACAGCCAGAGAGTCGACTGTATTTTATATTTTATACGAAAATTTGAAGAACCAAATTGACAGCGAAAAATTTCGATCCGCACACGCGCTTGGTTTACTTCGATCTCTCGGTTGGAAATTCAATATCTATTTCACAATATTTCAGCTAAAAACAAGAAATTTTAAGTAAATTTTCTGAAAAAAAAATTCTAGCAGTCGACTGCTTTTTTTCGGCCGTTTAACAAACAAAAATAGTTATTCCAACTATTTTTTTAAGTTAATTTTAGTTACTGGTGGTCAGCAATTTCGAGTTAACAAAATCAACAATCGATTGTTGAAGAAAAAGCTGTGTAAAAAATTAACCCATACTTTTAGTTAAATTAACCAACATTTTCTTAGATTTGCCCCGGCCGGTCTCTCCGTGCATACTTGCGTTTTTGAGCAACAAAATATCAAATCTGCAAATAATCAAAATGTGCAATAAATTTTTCAACAAAGACATGTGGAACAATTTTCAATCCATTCGTAGGGTAATTTATGCGTTTCAGACTGTCAAAGTTCCAAAATTTCACTGCTAATCTACAGTAAAGTATTTCTGGATTTGTGAAGCATTCGAAGGGTCTGAGAATATCATAAGATAAACGAAATCGTGGTGTAGGGGTAAGCGTGATTGCTTCTAACCCAGTCGGCCTGGGTTCGATCCCAAAAGGTCCCGGTGGCAAATTTTGAGACGAGTTTGTCTGATCACGCCTTCCGTCGGACAGGGAAGTAAATGTTGGCCCCGGTCTAACCTAAAGGGTTAGGTCGATAGCTCAGTCCAGGTGTAGGGGTCGTCTCCCTGGATCCTGTCTCGGTGGAGTCGCTGGTAGGCAGTTGGACTAACAATCCAAGGGTCGTCAGTTCGAATCCAGGGATGGATGGAAGCTTAGGTGTAAAATGAGGTTTTCAATGGAGCATTTCCATTCGAGCAGTTTTTGCTTTTTTCTACAATGTATTCCTTATGAGAGAACTATCATTTCTACCACTCGAATCGGGTGCTCCATTGCCTCAACAATCAAACCTTCGGACACCTAGTTTCGAGTAGGAATCTCGAAATCGAGAACGCCAAGGCAATGCTGTAGAGCGAATAATTTGATTTTGACACGAATCGTGAAACAAAACGTGTTTGAATCATAGAAATCCTTCGCAAAAAAAAGTTGCAACAATTATGAATTTAGTTAAATTAATGAAAATTCCTAAAAAGTGATTCGTGAGTCGAATGCTGACAAGTTGAGTTAGGCCTAACAAGCTTTAAGGAACTTTTACATTTAACTTTGTTTTACATATTATAAATTAGCTATCAGAAATGATCCCTGCTGTTCAGCCTCGACTCGACTCGAACCCCCCATCTAGAGTCGTCGATCGATGGCTGCCAGGTTGGAATATTTTTACATACGTAATACCGAACGCAAAGAGCGCCAGAGCCAGTGTGTCCCCAGTACAATTCCCAAAAGCCACCCATCCGAGGGGAATTGGCTGCACTTTACCGAGTTTTGGGGGGCTGAAGTGGTCAGAGTGGTCGTTACGTTACCAGGGATATCGGGGACATATCTGCTGGTGGTGCTAACCGGGCCGTATCACCTGTCGGTTTCCTGGTAGTGACCAGTAGTACCAGTCAGTGCTGGCTTCTTTTGCCTATATTCTCTAATGGGATATATGCTGGGTATTTCGTTGCGAACGTGCATAAATTGTCGCACGTTTCAACCTTGTGCGCATTCACACGTGTGTAATGGTGACAGTACAAAGCCAGCGCCAACGCGTGGTTGCCACCGACAACTCGGTGTGAAAATGGAAGTTAAATTATTTATTCGATGGGCTATTGTGGGGAAGTTCTTTTTTTCGAATCACAGATGGATCGAAAAAATGCAAATTTTCACTACTTTTTTACTAAGTTACTTAGTGCTCAATGTCATATGGGTTGGGTTGAATTTAAATTGATTTTGCAATAAATTACTGTAATCGATTTCCAGCAGCTCTTTTGGACGTGAAAAAACGGTTGAATTACTAAGCTGGCAACGCCGCAGTCATTTAATTATATGATTAGCAAACTGAATTTTGAAAATTCCCAAACAATCAAAGGGGTTGCAATTATCTGCCAGCAATCAATGCATTGAGTGAGTGCAATTGCTATGCTATCGATGTTAATTGAGGGATAAACATTTTGCCCAACCGCTGTGCAATCTAATGAACAAATTGCATGTTTGAACTTGGAATGCTGCACTGTGATAACGATAAAGGCTTTAGAAACGCGGTTTGTTTGAACACTGAATGGAATGGTGTGCTTGCAGACCACTTGAACTACAAACTAGTGTTGGAATTTATCCAACTGTGATAATGGCTCGGATAACAAAGTCATGCGGCTTTACGGAAATTGTTTACGGAAGACTTTATTTGAATTTCTAATTTGATTTTACAACTTCTGACCGCGCCTTACTAATCGAACTCGATGAGGCCCAACCAGTTTTAGCGTTATTTCAAACTTGAACCGCATCTCCGTTTGCTTCATGTCGGTTCGAACCTCAAAATTCTGCAAAATGCGCGTCAGCATGATCTTCGAAGTGTGCATGGCGTGCCGTGATCCAATGCAGTTGCGCAGACCTCCACTGAACGGTAGGTACGCGTATGGATGTCGCTGCTGGACGGCTTCCGGCGTGAACCGATCCGGATCGAATCGTTCCGGGTCGGGTCCCCAGAAGTCGGGTCGGCGATGTAGGGTGTAGAAGTTGGCGACCAAGATTTGATCCTTTGGGATGCGAACTCCGTCCAAGGTGATCTCGCAAGAGGTTTGCCGAGCTTCAACTGGCGCTGAGGGGCACAGTCGGAGGGACTCCTTGATGACCTGTTCGGTGTAGCGGAGCTGACTTAGGGTGTCCTGGTTGAGCTCGATGGCATCCGAGAAGAACACCTCGTTCAACTCGGAAACGACCTTGTCCTGGATGTGCGGATACATCGCTAGGAAGAGTAATGTGTTCGCTACGGTAAGGGCCGTGGTGTCACTTGCCTAAGAGATACCGGAGATTTAAAGTGAGTGAAGATATGCTTGTCGATGGACTCACCGCCGATATAATAGTTTCAAGGTGGTAGTAAACTTCCTGGTCTGTGAACCCCGTTCCATCGTCCTTCCTGATCATCAAAATTTGATCGAGAAAGTTCAACGAACGTCTGTGGAACTCATCATCTTTAACGGTCACTTTTTGTTCCTTATCGAGCTCGTCCCTTCTGCTGTAGATTATCTGTTTCGTAAACCTTTTGCACACTTCACGGGCCTTCTGTTCCACCTTGTACGCGCCTGTCAGTCTGTACAGAGCGTTCACCATGTAGTTTGCGTTCATAATACGTCTGCCAACCATTTCCATTACACTGAAAACAAACTTATCTTGAAACGCCAGTCTTCAATCCACAGCCAAAGCCACCTTACACTTTAATACACTCCATGTACTCGGGCTGCCCGCGCAGCTCATCGGCGTTCCGGCCCATCGTTGTGCAGAACACGATCTCCAGCGAACAGGCTCCAACGTACTCGAGCAGATCGACGTCGGTTCGACCGTTCGCCAGCGTTGCCATTCTGGACACCATCCTCTGCGTCCGCGAGTCCATGATCGGAATGAAGTTGTTCAGCATGCGCGTGTTGAACGTGGGGTTCAGAATTCGCCGCAGGTAGCGCCACTTCTCCCCGGCTAAAGTTTCGATGATCATTAGCTAACTGTGCCCATCGATATCACCAGCCATACTTACACCGCTCGGTGATCAGTCCCGATCCCAGCCCGTAAAAGTCGTAGAAGAACGGCTTGTCGTACAGGTCGTGCCGCGTCAGAATGTCCTGCATCAGGTCGGGATGGTTGATCACGATCACCGGCATCGGGCCTGCCATTATTTTGCCCAGCCGATCGACGCGGGAAGCAAACTGCTTGTACAGCCAGAACGCCTTCCGGGTGTTCTTTCCCCAGAAGATTGGGATGTGGCCAACTAGTGGGTAGACGGGTCGGATTGTGGGAATCTTGCGCGCATATCTACTCTGGAACGCGATTTTAAGATATTGAAACAGAAACCAAAGTCCCACGGTGGACAGGAAAATCAGAATCATTTTGAACAGCCTAATTCGGACAACTGAACGAAACGTAAGCCCAACGTGAACTAGGGCTTGTGTAGGGTTAAGGTGTGGCAAGAAATGCCAAGTTTACGTTCTGGGGCACGTTCACCCAGGGAATTTGGGCGTTCTTTCTAAATAGAGGTAAACGAACATCGCAAGCTTACATGTTTAGAGTTGCAGTGTTACAAACAGCATGACCAAAATGTTCAACAACTTTGGGTTTTGTCAGCAAAGTTTTGTAGTAGGTCGACGTGTGACATAATTACCAAGCCGTACAATTGCAAGTGAGTGGTATCTTGTCGAGTCATGTTGCCAAGTTGAATTGGAATTTGTTTTGTTGATCGATAAAGTTTAATCGGTTTAGACCATATGTCAAACAATATATTATAGTGAATTCCATTACTGTTTTTCAGTAAGATTTCAGCAAATTTGGTAGTTTTCAGTTTACCGAACTATTCAACAATTTTAAATTGACATTTTTTGTAACATTTGTAACAGTATAGAAACTGTGCAAAACAAACCTAAAATCTATTTGAGATTAGTTGTGGTATCAGAGCATGACTACGAACAGCGTTGGTATTCTCGCGCTCTCGCGAGAAAAAAACGCTCTCTCTCGAGCTCTCGCCGCGAGTCTCGAGCTGCCGAGAGAAACTCATCGGTTTCCCGTGTTCTCCTCCGTTCGCGAACGGGATAGCTCGCGAGCCAGAATTGCCCGTTCGCGAGAAGTTGAACGTGTTAGAAACGAAACAAAAAACAACACAACGATTGAAATTACACCTCTATACCATCGCCCGGTTCGCATTCGCGGAGAGAATGTGAACGAAAATGCGAGCGCGAGCGAGCAGAGAAAAATACTACAAGTTCCCTCCTCACTCGCGAGCGAGAAATGCTTTCCTTCTTCTCGCTTGAATCCCAACACTGACTACGAAGAACCAACATCTTCTATCAGACTTCACTCATTCCGTCGCGGTCCAGCTGCATTGATAACGCTCACAGCTCTCAGCATCGTTCTAATGCTCACCCGCCCGTCAATAGTAATAATGAAAGTGCTTCAAGCGGTTCTATTTGCGTGTGTTCTGTACGAATCGCCCACTTTCGCGTCGATTCCGAACGCACTGCTGCGGCTAAACTGCGAAACGGTAAACCGGGTTTGCTACCTCAAGAACATCTTCGCCTCCGAGGATGACCGCTACAAGGACGTGTACGGTGGCGAGTCCAGCGACAGCATCGAGTTCTTCGACTCGCACATTCACACGATGCCCAAGATTCCGTTCGTCAAGTCGGTCCAAGCGAAGGGCATCAACCTGGTTCGGATTGGCGAGAAGACGTTTGCCACGGTGAAGCACCTGGATGTGTCGTACAACCGGCTGAGGGACTTTTCGGCGAAGGCCTTCGAGTGGCCGGAGGAACTGCTGACGTTGACCTTGAGTGGAAATCCGCTGTTGAAAGAGCTGAGCGTCGTTCGGAAGCTGACCGGGTTGGTGGAGCTGCGGATGGCGGAAATGAAGCTTGATTTGGAGTTTGTGGACGCTGACATCTTCGCTGGGATGAAGCAGCTGAAACAGTTGGTTTTGCGAGATAATAAAATCACCAAGATTCCGGTTGGAATCTTCAGCAAGCTGGAAAGTTTGGAGAAGCTGGACCTCAGTAAGAATCTCATCACAAGGATATCTTCGGGTTCGCTTGTGGTATACTTCCGGACAATCGACCCAGAAGTCGAGAAACGGCACCAATTATCAATAGATTTATCGAGTAACAACATTTCAATAGTCGAAAACAATTCCTTCATGGTGGTTGACCTGGTAGATCTGAGCGACAACAAGCTGATCGGTATTGGGCCGTCCGCCTTCTACAACAAATCGGAGCTGGGAACGTTGATTCTGTCCAAAAATGGCCAATTGAGAAACTTTGAATTTCTCAAAAATCTTCACACGTTGCACACCCTCATAATGACGCACATGAACTTCACCTTCGAGGGCCTTCCCTTGAACGTTTTCTCGAACCTGGATCTGCTGACTACCCTGGACCTGTCAAACAATGAAATCGCCGATCTCCCCCTCGGAATCTTCGCCGACCTTTCCTCGGTCAACTTCATCAACCTGCGTCACAACCAAATCTCCCACGTCGAGTTCGGAACGTTCTCGATCCGCAAGTATGACCTGATCGACGAGATCGACCTGTCCTACAACGAAATCAGCGACGTCAACTATCTGGTGTTTGTTCCGCTCAAGTACCTGCGAACGTTGCTGCTGCATGGAAACCGGATCGCTTACGTCAACACGAGCCACCTGAAGCGGAACAAAAGTCTGCAAAACTTTGGCATCCAGCACAACCCGATCCGGTGCTCGGATTTGGTGGATCTGCTGGCCATCTTCAAGCTCGTGCTCGACGGGCGGGAGTTTGTGGCCCATGAGCCCAATGTGGACGGTATCAAGTGTAATCCGTGATTGGGAAATAAAGGAAATTTGAAAAGTATTATTATTATTATTATTTATCCTTATTCATGAGCTAACAGACGGAGGCTGGTTCAGCTAATTTGAAAAGTACTTATAAAATTGTTGTTTATTTATCCGCTTTTATTCTTATTAAGTTCCGAGGAGTGCACAGACCAAATTGACATGAATATGGGTCATTCCTTCCCAAGTGATCACGCGTTTTGCCTTCCTCACTGAGGTAAGGCTATAATCCTGCTCTAAAATTGAACTTTTTATTAACGTGAAGACTTCCATCATTGTCATGATTTTTCGTTCAAAGATATAAATTTTGCGTCCCTTTCAATATTTTGACAAAATTCCTTCAACAAGTTGTTTAGAATAGTGCCCTACACATGCTGATTCGTTTTGGTAACGATTATCCCATTCCTTGTAAAGTTATGGAAATCGTCATTAATCAATGATTGCCAACTAGGACGTCAATGACTGTGCCACAAAATTATATAAATTTTGAAGCACATTTGATTTAGATCAAAAAATCTTTCAGTGGCTTCAAGAAGGCAACAACCGGCACATGCTGATTCCTTTTGGTGCTGAAATTCGTTAAGTTGAATTTAATACAGAATATTTTATAGTAATGATCAATTTTCTCCGAAAATGATCAACGGCTTCACCTTAAAAGCTCGAAAACCCACCTTGATGTATACATATCGACTCAGAATCGAAAACTGAACAAATGTCTGTGTGTATGTGTGTGTGTATGTGTGTGTGTATGTGTGTGTGTATGTGTGTGTGTATGTGTGTGTGTGTATGTGTGTGTGTATGTGACCAATAATGTCACGCAGTTTTCTCAGCACTGGCTGAACCGATTTTGACCAAACCAGTCGCATTCAACTTGGTTTAGGGTCCCATACGGTGCTATTGAATTGTTTGAAGTTTCGATAAGTAGTTCAAAAGTTATGTATAAAAATGTGTTTTCGCATATGAATAAATGGCAGTAAACTGAACCAAACATCATCATGTTATACATCGTTATTTAGGTAATTGAAAGACCTTTCCAACGAGTCCACAACTTAGAAGATCTGGCAACCCTGTCTCGAGTTATAACCACTTAAGTGATATTTATGTACTTTTTTGTAGCCGGATCTCATTTAAATGTATGTAAACAATGTCCGGATCCATCATCCGACCCATCGTTGGTTAGGTAATTGAAAAAACTTTCCAACGAATCTACAACATTGAAGATCTGGCAACCCTGTCTCGAGTTATAACCACTTAAGTGATATTTATGTACTTTTTTGTAGCCGGATCTCATTTAAATGTATGTAAACAATGTCCGGATCCATCATCCGACCCATCGTTGGTTAGGTAATTGAAAGACCTTTCCAACAAATCTACAACATTGAAGATCTGGCAACCCTGTCTCGAGTTATAACCACTTAAGTGATATTTATGTACTTTTTTGAAGCCGGATCTCACTTAAATGTATGTAAACGATGTCCGGATCCATCATCCGACCCATCGTTGATTAGGTAATTGAAAGACCTTTCCAACGAATCTACAACATTGAAGATCTGGCAACCCTGTCTCGAGTTATAACCACTTAAGTGATATTTATGTACTTTTTTGTAGCCGGATCTCATTTAAATGTATGTAAACAATGTCCGGATCCATCATCCGACCCATCGTTGGTTAGGTAATTGAAAGACCTTTCCAACAAATCTACAACATTGAAGATCTGGCAACCCTGTCTCGAGTTATAACCACTTAAGTGATATTTATGTACTTTTTTGAAGCCGGATCTCATTTAAATGTATGTAAACAATGTCCGGATCCATCATCCGACCCATCGTTGGTTAGGTAATTGAAAGACCTTTCCAACAAATCTACAACATTGAAGATCTGGCAACCCTGTCTCGAGTTATAACCACTTAAGTGATATTTATGTACTTTTTTTGTAGCCGTATCTCATTTAAATGTATGTAAACAATGTCCGGATCCATCATCCGACCCATCCCTGTCTCGAGTTCTGACCACTTATAATGCCACTTATGAGCCCTTGAGTGATATGTGTGTTTTTTGGATCAATTTTGTGTCCAAACCCATCATATTACATATCACCCATTGTTGGAAAAGAGTGAGGAAGGCACCAACCACATAGGTGGATTAAGTTAGTTTTTTTTTATAAACCTTATTTATAAAAAGCATTTTCCTAAGAAAAAACTAAACAAAAATTCAACTTTTGGGTAAGCAAATTTGAAGATTTTTAACGTAGAAACCAATCGTAATTCAAAATGTATGTACAGTGTTGCCAGATATAAAAAAAATCTCAAAAAGCCTCAAAGTGATGTTAAAACTGCCTTTATTTGTTCTTTTTGTGTGAATAAATTCAATTTGCAACAATTATTTCTGAGGAATTCTCTGAGATTTCGGTCATTTGATTTTTTTTGTATTTTTAAATTCGGCTGAAACTTTTTTGGTGCTTTCGGCCCAAAGAAGCCATTTTGCATGGTTTGTCCCTGTAATTTTCCATACAAATATGATAGCTGTCCATTAGGGTGCCCAGGAAAATGACCCCCTGCTCCACAAAACGGGTTTTTGGGTTATTTTAAGCATCTGTGTAAATTTTGAGCGAAGCTGGTGAAAAAAATGTTTATCATACAAAAGTTACTTTTTTATATCGCTAATATCTTTTCAGGATCGAGTTTCACAGCTTTGGTGTATTCTACAAAGTTGTAGAGGATTAAATTTTCAATAAAAATCTCACTTTTGGGAATATTTTGATGGGAGTAGTGCACCAAACCGTAAGAAATTGGTTTTTCCATACATTTTTGCGATTTTTCCCATACAAACATCACCTCCGAGTATCAATGGGTAAATGATGACCGATTTTGCTCATATTTAGCCCAGAGTCCTAAAATAGCTCAAGGAACAGTATTCAGTTTGTGGAGCGAGTTTTTAAAAAAAAGTCCCATATACTGGGCACCCTACTGTCCATACAAAAATGACTTATGAAAATTTAAAAAAAACTGTACCTTTTGAAGCAATTTTTTGATCGATTTGGTGTGATCGGCAAAGTTGTAGGTGTAGATAAGGACTACACTGAAAAAATGATATTCGGTAAATTTTTTGGTGATTTTTAAATTCATTTTTTCTCACTAAAACTTGATTTGTAAAAAAAACACTGTTTTATTTTTTTCTAATATGTTTTAAGAGACATCAATTAAGTTATAGCTACTTTTTTTAGAATACTCGCAGTCATTAATTTTTTAAATAAGTTCCCCTATTTGCCCACATTTGAAAAAAATATTTTTGAAGAGTTGAGAAAATTCTCTATATTTTGCTTTTTTGAACTTTGTTGATGCTGAGATATTGCCATGCAACGATTTAAAATCAGGAAAATTGATGTTTCCTAAGTCTTATCCAAACAACACACCATTTTCTAATGTCGATATCTCAGCAGCTAATGGTCCGATTTTCAATGCTAAATATGAAACATTAGTTAAATTTTCCGATCTTTTCGAAAAAATACTTATTTTAATTCAGACATTTTTTTGTTACAAAATCTCAATTAAATAGTTTGAAAAGTTTGCATTTGAGTAAAAATATTAAAACTTAAATTTCAGTACAAAATTTCTTGAAACAAAATTGAAATAACTTTATTAGAAATGCGTGAAAAAGCAAAACTATAAGAAAACCCATTTTAATTAAAAAGTCATAATTTACCATTGTTCATGAGCTAGGCATCAAATTAAGTTTTCGTCCATCCGTTTAGGGATTCGAAATCATTAAATTTGAATTATGAGTGACAACTATCTTTTCTTAATAAACCACAATATATTGAAATTTAATCGAAATTGGAAAAATAATTGATGGATCATCAGTTTAAAATTGCACTTTATTGATTCAAATTAATTTCAGCCAATTTATTGAAAGCTTCTCTAAACTCTAATATTTACATGACGAAAATGTCTTACAGATATTTGAAATAAATTTAAACTTCAACTGATAGAAGTAGTTTTTAGTCATATAGATGGACATTTTCGATATCTATTTTTTTGAATAAGTGATTTGCCACATTTGGCTTTAAATTTGGTCCTTCAATCAAAAACTGTGGGCACCCCAGCAATATGTAGTACAAAATGATTGGATTAGTAAAAAAAATGCGAAACAATACAGGGCTGTCCATCGTGATATCTCTAGAACGTCAATAAATCTGCAAATTTGCTTTCCCAAATGTTGGCTTTTTGTTACGTTGTTAGGAAAATTTATTTTATCTAAAAAAAAGGATTTTAAAAATCTAAGAAAAAGAAAGGGGTGCCACGGACGTGGGGGTGGACCAAATTTCACCAAACTTGCGGAATAGGATATGACTTTAATGGATTTTAAGATTAAAATTTACGTGATTAAAAAAAGAATAGGAAAGATTCTTTCTGTTTTTGCCAAGAGGATTCAATAAAAATCGAAAACGTGTTGTGTGTCTAATGAAAATAATCAAATTTTGGTAAACGTTTTTTTTTTCCTTTTCTCAACGAACGCACGATTTCCGAACGCAGTCACTGTGAACGAAAATTTCGGTTGAGCCCTTCTTCTTTTTCCTTCAACGTAGTTTTTCACGTGGAGAGCCTTGAGGGGGAAAAGAGTTTCAAAGGTTCTACGGAGCTTGGGGAAAATGACGTTAAACGTGTGCGTGATGTGCGTAATGGAGCATGATCCATACGTTGCTACACAGAAACAAAATCATGGTAATATTACATCTGGGAAGGGGTACATCTTTTATATCTGGTGTTATGCCACTTTTTCAGTCTAAATTGAGGTAAAATTACATCATAAAAGCGGTAATATTCAACGTTCCAAAGTTACAGCTTCCAAATTTACATTATTTTTTACTGTGTAGTTTGATTTTGCAAGTGGCATTTAAGAAGAATAGCTTAGTGCTTTTTGATAGGTTTGAACATTCTTAAAAAGTGTCCACGTAGTTTGTGGATTGCCCCAAGATAATTGATATTTTTGTGTTACGATATTTTTTTCAATACTAAGTGATAAAATATTGTTAAATAATAACTAATCAATACCTCAAGTACACAGCAACATATTGTGTAAATTTGGAAGGTGAAAAAGCGACATTACACCAGAATAGCGGTAAAATTACACATTTTCAAAGGTAAAATTACACATTTTTTCTGACATAAAATATGTACCCCTTCCCAGATGTAATATTGCCATGATTTTTTTTCTGTGTAAATAAATTCATTGTTTGGGATATATTCAACAAAATAAACAATTTTTCCAGACTATTTTTTTCTAAATTTTCTTGTGTTAAAATGTTGACTTTGAAATCTGTCCTCAATAATTATTTAATCAGAAAAAAACTTAAAAAAACGACACATAAGGGTGCCATAAGATTTGATGAAAATAACCACTGAAACCAACCATTAGATTGAAAGATCCAAATCACAAACAGCTTCATAGTTATTTGTAAACCACTCTTATCACCCTTGAGCACACTCGAGTGCGCTGACCTAGCGAAGATATCATACTTTAGGGTTTCATCCAATTTCCACCGGAAGGGTGATGATCGGCCAGTTGTACCAAAACTCGGCCATAAAGTTTAGACATTTGTTTCCAGTGCGGCTTAGTTTGCCGTGAACTTTGATAAGGGTTGGGTGTGTCCGCGGAAAAGTGTCTGGTTTTGGTGTGTGTTAAAAAGTGCTATCTCACTTTAGTTTAATCCCACGGCCTTCTTTCGTTAGTGTTGGTGATGATTCCATGAGTTCACAAAAATCTAGCAAATCAGCAAAAAAAGGACTACGATAATAACAAAACCCTGACCGTTTAAATAAAGTTTTCCGCAAGCAGATCAACAATGGTGTTCTTCATGCTGGTGTCCATCGTGGGTGCACTGCTCGTCCTGCAGTACCTGGTGCTGCTGTACAAGTTTCGATATAGCCGCTCGATCCCCACGGTACAGCCCAGCTACCCGATCGTGGGAAACATCCCGTCCTTTTGGGGCAAATCATCCGAGCAGGCCCACTGGCTCATGGCGAAGAGCTTCATGGGCGTGGATCGTATGGTTAAGATGATGCTCGGTCCCAAACCGATGCTGTTCCTCAACCATCCGGACTTGCTGCAGAAGGTGCTGATGAACAATGATCTCCTCGACAAGCCCTTCTACTACGGCTTTATGCAACTGGGTGGTGGCTTGGTGTCGGAGCCGGGTAAGTTGGAGTTGATTTCGTAGGGGGTTGACCATTTTTTGTTAAGAAACACATACTTTTAGATGGCAAACGCTGGCTCATGGAGCGCAAGGTGCTCAATCCTACGTTCAATACCCGGATGTTGACCAGCTTTCTGCCGATCATGGACGCACGGGCCAAAAAGATGGTGGCCAATCTAGGACCAATGGCCGACGGACACACGAAAGTTGATGTGATTAGGTTTGTCGGTGAGTGTACTTTGGAGATTGTGTACAACACGACGATGGGTCGGACTGCTAATGAACTGCCCGGTCAGCGGGAGTACGTGAAGAACTTGAACATGTAAGTTGGCATGGTTTGGCGTGATTTAATGAGGCTTACTTTATTTTATTTTACAGAATAATGACACGAGTAGGAGAACGAATGATGAATGCGTACCAGTTTTTAGATGTTTTCTACAGGATGACGAGTGCTTATAAATCGGAGTATCCAGCAAGAACGTTTTGTAACGAATTCACGGATAAGGTTCGCTGTTTGAGGTAAATTTGGTGTTAGTTATAAATACATGAGAATTTTATTTTAAGATCATTCGAGAACGGCGAACAGAGCTGCAGGAAGAGCAAAAACTGCCCAAGGAAACCGACGAATTTGAGAGAAAGTCGTTGAATTTTCTCGATCAAATTCTTACCACAAAGAGAGAAGATGGCTCCAGTTTTACCGATCAGGAGATATCGGACAACTTGTACACGATAATGACTGGGGTCTGCGAGGCATTTAAAATGTTTCTTAACAAAAATAAAACTGTTATCCTTATAGGGCCATGACACATCCGCATTAACCGTATCGTACACTTGTTTGATCCTGGCGATGTACCCAGAAATTCAGGAGAAGGTCGTTGCCGAGATGAACGAAGTCTTTTACGATTCTTCTGTAGATACCACTGCAGATACTTTGAAACAGCTGCAATACACCGAAAGAGTAATCAAAGAAGTGCTGCGACTCTTTCCGCCTGTCCCAATCGCAGCCAGACAAACAAGGAACGAGCTGGAGTTGGACGGAGTCCGGATCCCACCGAATCAGATCCTCGTGTTCAACTTCTATGCCTTCCACCGGCGGGAGGACTTCTGGGGACCGGACCCGGAGCGGTTCGATCCTGATCGGTTCTTGCCGGAGGCATCTCAAGGCCGGCATCCGTACGCGTATCTGCCGTTCAGCGCTGGGCTGAGGAACTGCATCGGACAGCGTTACGCGATGAACTCGATGCGGATTATGTTGCTGCGGATTCTGCAGGAGTTCGAGATTGGGACCGACCTGAAGCAGCCAGATTTGCGTTTTAAGTTTGAAATTATGCTGAAGCTGGTGGGACCGCACTCGGTGTGGTTGAAGAGAAGGGAGAATTGTTGATTCTATTTGTAGAAGTGTTTTATAATATTTAAGTTAAAATAAATTTATTTAGGAGAGACCCCGTTGTTTGTTCTAAACCTGACATATCCAATTTCATCACGTAGTTCGCTTATCTGGCAGTTCGTATGCACTCCTCATTGTGTTGTGTTCAAATGTATAGAATTCACCATTCGACTTACTGTAGCCGACTCAATCAACAACTTCCAAAAAATCTTGGGACAGTGTTGCAACATTTTGAAGGTGACAAAAGTTTCACGCAAATCGAAGAGAGTTCGGGGCAACTGCTGTGTGTGTTGAATGGAGGAATATCCACATACAAAGTTGTTCAAAATTAACCAACCAAGGCTTTTACTGCAGATCAGGAAGGGTTCATTGACTCCAACTCCGTATTAGGGTGACAAGTAAATAAAATAAAATTTTGGAAAATGTATGAGGAAAAGCAAAAACTCAAAATTTCACCAGAAGGTAGCATTAAATTTTAGATTCTAATGTCACATTTTATGCAAATAACTTTGTCAAAGATCGTAAATCCATCTGAGTTAACCCTGACGAGTTATTTGCGATTCCGTTGAAGAAGTCGTTCTTGTATACAAGTTGTTTATCACCAACTTTAACGATCTACACTCAAACCCCGATGGTTTGACACCAACTGTTGTCAAACGAACGGGGTCACTTTTTAGTTTGACACCCCTTTTACACGGAGTTCACATACACTACCAAACGTTTGTTTTGATAGTGTGCGTGAGCGCCGTGTAAAAAGTGACAGTTCGTCACTTTTTAGTTTGACTTTGACCAACCAACGGGATACAAACTAAAAAAGTGTCAAACGAAAAAGTGACCAACTACCGGGAGTTGAGTGTATAGCGCCCCTTAAACCTTAACCGATTTGGATCAAAATTGGCACAGATACTTATTTTTGTCTAAGGAATCGAGTCAGAAGGTATCCCTGATGTTATTTTGCTATGTCACCCTACTCCGCATCCAATCTTGCTGCCATTGAAATTACAAAATTGGAAAAAAATAATTCAAAATTTTAATTTCACCATGTACACAAAACCTCACTTTTTCTTCAAAACGTGTGTTGAAAGCTGTGTGTCCGGTAAACTTGAGCTTCATGCTTGCACAAGACTCGTCTCTTGAGCCTCGAACAAGTGTTGCGCGATATTTTGCGCAATTTTCTCACTTCCCGCGGATGTCCGAACGCACCGCTCCGCGTTAGATCTGGCTAAAAATAATATCGGCGGCCTCAACCTTCAAATCGGAAGACAAAGAAAATGTCCAACTGCGTCAGCCGGTCATCACGCTTCGGTACACTTGAGCGCGCTAAACTGACAGGGTATCACCGTTTGACGGTATCATCCAAGTCCGGTGGAAAAAGGTGATCGTTAGATGTTGGTAAAACCAGGCCACAGTTTGCCAAATTGATACAGTTCGATTCAGTGTCCTCCGAGAAGCGGCGGTTAGTTCTTTCTGGTGGTCAACGGTGTTCTTTAAGAGCAGTTGCTCAAAAGTTCGGGATTGAAGTTGCATGAACAATTGTGCTCGATATCGGTAAGGGGTAACTTGTTAGAAACGTACCTTTGCTTTTGTTTAGAAATTAGGGGTGGTCTGAAATGTGGAAGTGATTCTAAAAATTTTGATGATGTTTTTTTTCTTAAAAAAAAAAATACTTGCTGTTTTAACGGGTTCTTCCTTACCATGTCTGAAAACATAGGTTATTCTAGGAAAAAATACGTTTTTGTTCAAAAAATCAAACCTTAGTGAAGGTTAGAAAAAAAACGGCTTTTCGAAGGTGTCTAGTCGAATAGTGTGAAAATATGTGTATCAGGTTCCTCGGGAAATTCCATGAAAGATAAAAAGTGAAATAACATTTGAACTGTGGAGCCTGAAGATAACGTTGTATGTGTAAGTGTGTATGCGTGTTTGTGTTTGAGGAATGAATCAGGCATAAAAAATGTCAACCGATTATCACACCTTACGGTTGGTGTTATTCTTTCTTACTTGTTTCCCATTAGTCTTAAGATTTAAATAGCTCTGGCATCTGAATTAAATCGATATAGCAGTTTGATAAGGCTTTTCAAAAAAACTTTAAAACCACAACTTAGGTTCAATAAATCTAAAGAGTGCAAAAAATTGTTTAAAATAACTAAATTTAGCTTGTGGTAATTAAGATCGAATTTAACGAATATGTTGAATTATTTCAAACTTTTCAATGAGTTAAACCTTCAACTGGAAGAAATGTATTACCTACGCAATAATCTATTTTATGGAGAAAAATGCAATGTTATATTATTTGTTAGACATTAAGTTGCAGCTGAAACAGAATTTTGATGCTTATTCGGTATGATTGATAATCATCAAGTTAAAAAAAAAAGATATTATAAGACATTTAAATGCCAGTCCAATTTTGATGATCCGACTCCGACTGCACATTTTGTATAATTTCAAGGTCGAGTCGGATGTAGTAAATTACTGCCGCGTCATCGTCTAATGTGTTGCTTCAATTAATTTTTATCTGTTTGGTGTTCGCACCAGCAATTCGTTTTTGTTTTTTTGTTTTCCCGTTTTTTATCTGTGTATTGGCATTGAAGTGGAAAAAGAATACCCTTGGCGCTGAGGAACGGAGAAACGTGATACAAAGATTACTGCGGTGTTTGAAAACCGGAAACGACAACAACAGTCCAGACATCATTAAGTGGCAATTTCAAATATCAGTTGAGAGTTTCATTTTAGTTTTAAAAATCAAACATAAAATAACATATTTGTATTGATTACTCTAACATCGCAAGGACCACCCTAATGACAAAAACAAACACGTTTTGTTTGGTTGACCATTCTGTGCATTGTCCCGAAGTTTGATTGAATTTGGATGCCGGAGTGCCGAGTTTTAATTGAACATGTTTACGTTAGTCTATCTTGTACGTGCGTCAAACGCGTTCTGACCTGAAATCCCTTTGGCCAATTGCCGCACTTGCATCAATTTTCAGGCAGTGTCAAGATAGCACGACAAGATTAGAACTTCTTTCATAAGAAAAGTGACAAAAATTTCCGAGATTTTGTGGTTTTTATTGAATATATCAGGATTGGCATCGTATTTTGAGGCTCTGTGAAGGTAAAATATGAGGAATTGTCAGCTGCACAAAATGGCGTTCTTAACTCAATTTGGCCCAAAAGACACGTACGACAAGTTAGCACAATGGCGACGAAATGACCATACTCATACCTATACCCAGTCAGTTCAATTTGATTTCTGAAACGGAATTTAATTAGATTCCGTATCAGAGTTCAAATTGAATTGACTGCACCCAAAGTTTAAGAACGAGGGGATAGTGCTCACGAAAAGAAACGTGAGGAAAGTTCTATTTTGCGAGAGTATAGTCCTCTCGCGTGTTCATTTGTTCATTGAAACAGTTCATCCTATTGAGTGGCTTATATGGACACGTGACCGCCACTTAGTCACCGAACCGTATTGGCCCATACGGCAAAGGCACGGTTCAATATACCGAAGGTCTTAGGTTCGAGTTTCGGTACCGGAACTTTTTTTTTTTTTTTTGATGGATGAACTTTTTTTGAAGATGAACCCATGAGTAAAGTACTCTCGGTAATTTCGGGATTTATCCTCTCAGTCCGCACACAGTACCATTTTACTACCGAATCGTGCTCTTTATTCTCTCGTATGCCGATGCCCAGTTCTGGGTGTGGGTATGTCTTCTCTGCGTGATATAAGCATTAATTAGATTTTGCATGATCCATTAAATCTAAAATGGATGATCTTTAAAGCTAAAATCTAGCAGAGATGACGCCCTTAATTTACCATATCAGTAGAGTATCAACTTAACCATCCGGGCTATTCCAGGGTTCGTACGACACAACAACTATGGCGTTTTTGGTGCTGCTGTCCATCGTCGGCGTACTGCTCGTACTGCAGTACCTGATGCTCTACACGGCCAGACATTGCAGCGCGATTCCAACGGTGCAGCCCAGCTACCCGATCGTGGGAAATTTGTTATCCTTTTGGAACAACTCGTCCATGCAAGCTTTCTGGATGCTGGTGAAAAGCTTCCGAGGTGTCGATCGAATGGCTAAGATGGTGCTTGGCCCCAAACTGTTGATTTTGATCAACCATCCTGAGCTGCTGCAGAAGGTGCTGATGAACAACGAGATGCTCGACAAGCCGTTCTTTTACGACTTTATGGGGCTGGGCGGTGGATTGGTCTCGGAACGCGGTGAGTGGGGTTCATTTTGTGCGGGGTTTTGAGTATTGAAATGTGTTGCTTTCAGACGGCAAACGATGGCTCATGGAGCGCAAGGTGCTCAATCCTACGTTCAATACCCGCATGTTGACCAGCTTCCTGTCGATCATGGACACTCGGGCTAGCAAGATGGTGGCCAATCTAAGATCTGTGGCCGACGGACATACGGAAGTGGACATGATAAGGTTTGTCGGCGAGTGTACTCTGGAGATTGTGTACAACACGACGATGGGTCGGAATGCCAACGAACTACCCGGTCAACGGGATTACATGAAGAACTTGAACATGTAAGTTAAGTATTGCTTGACGTGATTTTTTGAGACTATATTTTATTTTGTTTAGCTGTATGGTACGGATTGGAGAGCGAATGATGAACGTGTACCAGTTTTTCTATGTGTTCTACCGGATGACCAGTGCATATACATCGGATTTGGCAGCAAGAACATTTTGCAACGAGTTTTCGGATAAGGTTGGCTGTTTGCGGTTGAATTGTATTTTGTAAGAATAACACCATGAATTTATTTAAAGATCATTCGAGATCGACGAGTGGAGCTTCTGGAGGAGCAAAAACTGCCACTGAAAACAGACGAATTTGAGAGAAAGTCTTTGAATTTTCTCGATCAAATTCTTACCACAAAGAGGGAAGATGGAACCGAGTTTACCGATCGGGAGATATCAGACAACTTGTACACCGTTATGGCTGGGGTTTGCGGTGCATTCTACATATATCTCACAATTTATAAACGATATTTTCTTTCATAGGGCCACGATACATCAGCGTTGACTATATCTTACGCCTGTATGATGTTGGGAATGTACCCAGAAATTCAAGCGAAGGTCGTTGCCGAGATGAACGAAGTCTTCTACGATTCTTCGGTGCCCATTACTCTGGATACTTTGAAACAACTCGAGTACACCGAGCGAGTGATCAAAGAAGTGCTGAGACTCTTTCCGCCAGTCCCATTTGCGGCCAGACAAACAAGGAACGAGCTGGTGTTGGACGGAGTCAAGATCCCACCGAATCAGATTTTAGTGATCAACTTCTATGCCTACCACCGGCGGAAGGACTTCTGGGGACCGGACCCGGAGCGGTTTGATCCCGATCGGTTCTTGCCGGAAGCATCCCAGGGTAGGCATCCGTACGCTTACTTACCATTCAGTGCTGGGTTGAGAAACTGCATCGGAATGCGGTACGCGATGAACTCGATGCGGATTATGTTGCTGCGGATTCTGCAGGAGTTCGAGATCGGTACTAGCTTGAAGCAGGCGGATATGCGGTTAAAGTTTGAGGTTATGCTTAAGCTGGTGGGACCACACAATGTGTGGTTGAAGAAAAGGGTGAAATGATGATGTTATTAGTATCGTTTAGAATTACTTTTATTAAAATAATAGTTTAACAAATTACTACAACTATTGAAAACTTTATTTTGATGACCAATTCCTTCTAAACAAAAAATGTTTATCTGCAATCCGCACGTAATCGTGCAATCTTGTCGCATGTCGCTTTTTGACGTTCCAAGAAATTGCGTTTTAATGTTTGACCTTGATAAACAAAAACTAGAACCCTATAGAGTTGCGCTTCTGGATTGGCAAAACCAATGGAATGACGACACCAAGGAACGTTGGATGTATTTCATACGACCTAAGGTGCAAAGAAAAGCCTGGTTCAAGGGCCCAGATCGAAAGTCCGTAAACCCACGATGTTTTGTAAGGCAACGACGTTTTTCGAAAATTTCGATGAACTGTATGCTACGCGTTAGAGCGAAAGAGAAAGCATGCTTTTGATTTTCATCGAAGTTTTAATCGTCATTCTGTCTCCCTCTTTTGTGGTTGCGAATTTTCGGCAGAACTGTCAAACTTTTTTTTTCGACCGGAGAACACGTTTTTCATGTTTTAGCTTTTCTGGTAAGTTTTTCCAAGTTTATGCGGATTTTGGAATCAACCATAAATACATTTGTTTTTCCTTTTTTTCGCAAGGCTTCTGCGATTGCCGTCAATTTAAAGTGGAGGAAAAGTTGGACGGATTTGGCAGGATTAGCGGACAGCGAACAGTGCGCGTACTTCAACTTTTGGGATCGGTTCTGGAGTTGCGCCCGGCGACACTGCCGTAAAAGTTCCGATTAATGGTTCCATGTGCTTCACCTGGTGGCCACCAGTGTGGCACCGTCTACGGTAACACGAGCAATGCGTAGGCCGCGGCCGTGTTGAATCTGCCAGTTCCAAGAGCCACGGCTGAGCCCCGGAAATGGTGCCAGTGAAATTCGGTTCCTGTGTAGTCCAAGTTAGGCAAGAGGAACAGCAACAGCAGCAGGTAATCAAGAGCGCTGAGAAGGTCTTCCAATTGTCGCTCGCTGGTCCACATCTTGCAGAACGTATGAACATACCCAAGGTTGTGGTCGGTGACCCGAGCCGGTCAAATCGAGACTAGTGTAATTAACAATAAAATTCCGGGAGGCCATCAACGGAATCTGACGATGCAGGTTGTAAGCCAAGTTCAGAAGCAGGTTGCGGCCATGAAAACGGTGGGCGGTTCCAGAACATGGATGTTTTTTGTGAGAAAAAGTTCAGATTTTTTTAAACAGCTTATCATAACTCCATACTTTTACTCTCTCCCTCTAGGCTAGCAGCGTCTCTGTAAAGTCATCCCCAAACAAGAACCAGCAACATCAGTGGCATCGGCACCAGCTGGGACTTCTCCGACGACGGCGTGGCCAGATACAGAAACATGCATGATTACGAGGAACGTTCTGTCACCGAGATCAAGAAGGAATCTAAATAGAAGCCTCGGTGGCCGGAAGACCATATGCTGACGCTGTGCGGGATGCTATTCGCCGACGCTGTCTGGTGGTAGATATCGTGACTCGTACGGAGGAGGTGGCGGTCGCGCAAGCATGCCCTCCTAACTATAGGCACTCGCTGGCCAAGAAGAAGGAACCTTTGCATCTGACCGGACTGGATGTGACTGTTGAAAACGTACCCGGTCGGTTCACCGGAAGCTTGTACGTGTCCTGGAAATGACGCTGCACGGAACAGCGTTGATCGAAGGTCCCTGCAAGCGCGCTCGAAACGATGGAATAAATGCTGCACTTACGCGCTAGGTCAAGATCAACTGGAACCGGTCCACAGCTCTAGAAGTTTCCCTGAGGGACGCAGCCGGATTTTTGCCTCCCTGCAAGTTCATTTGGAAAGAGGCAGCTCGGAATACGCTGGCCGAATGGCCGTCGTCCTACAAGTGCCCTCAGAACGACGGATTGAATGCTGCACTTACGTGCCAGGTCATGATCAACTAGAACCGGTTCACGTTTCACGGCCAATTTTTTTTTAATAATTTCGGTAATTCTCTTGTAACATTTTTGTCCAGTATCAGAACCATAATTGTTTTTTTTTTTCCTTTAAATAGGTTTTTGCAATCCGGAACTGCCGCGCGCAACGACTATGACCATGCATGTTTTCTCGGAAAGAGGCAGCACGACACAGACTCGCAGAACGATCGCCATGGCTCTGGATTAGGTCGCCGGACGCCAGCCAACCTGTGAGAGCACTCAGAACAACGTTGCATAGAAGTGGTTTGCTGTGCGGTTGCCAAACTGCAACTTCGTTTGAAACGCCGTGGGACGCAACAGGCTCGATTCACATCTCTGCACGTTCCCTCGAATTACGCTGGACGGAACAAGCTCGCCGAACGGTCACCGCCCTGCAAGTTCCCTAGGAACGACGGATTAGAAACAGAACGGCCGCGCCAAGTCAAAATGAAACGAATCCGGTCCACGATCCTGGCCTATTGGTTTTCAAATTTCGGTAATTTATTTCTAACATTTGCTTGATTCAGTGCTCTTATTGTTTATTTTCCTTTCCAAAAAGGTTCAGGCAAGCCAGAATTGCCACGCAAAATGGCAATGGACTCCGAGGTTCCGTCGGAAGCGGCAGCACGGAACAGGTTTGCCGGGCGGTCGTCAAGTGCCCTCGGAACGACGCTGGACGGACACGGCCCTTGGAGATTTTATCAGAAAGACGCAGCACGGAACAGGTGGGACGACGCCCTGCAAGTTTCCTCGGAACGAGGTTGCACGGACAGGATCAGTGGACGGTCGCCACACTGCAAGTGCCCTCGGAACCACGAATGAAATGCTAGACGAACGCGTCCAGGTCCAGATCAACCGGAGCCGGTCCTCACGTGCATGGAGCTTTCCTTTGCTTTGCTTGCTGGAAGATCGCCAACCGGCAAGTTCCCGCAGGACGACGCTGGACGAACATGCTCGCCGGAAGGTCGCCAACCTGCAAATTCCCGCGGGACGATGCTGGACGAACATGCTCGACGGAAGGTCGCTAACCTGCAAGTTCCCGCGGAACGACGTTGGGTGAACATCCTTGCCGGAAGGTCGCCAATCTGCAAGTTCCCGTGGAACGAAGCTGGACGAACATGCTTGCCAGAGGGTCGACAATCTGCAAGTTCCCTCGGAACTACGGATGAATCGCTACACGAACGCGTCCATATCCAGCACAATCGAATTAAGTCCACGGTCCTGGTCAATTCCTTTCAAATGTCGGTAATTTATTTGGAACATTGTCGTGATATAGTTGACTAATTGTTTGTTTTTCTTTTTTAACAGTTTAATGCCACCCGGGATGGCATGCGGAACGGCAATGGCCTTCGAGGTCCCCTCTGAACGACGCTGGACGAACATGCTCGACGGATGGTCCGCATCTGCAAGTTCCCGCGGAGCGACGCTAGACGAACGTGCTTGCCGGAAGGTCGGCACCTGCAAGTTCCCGCGGAACGACGCTGGACGAACATGCTCGACGGAAGGTCGGCACCCCTCGGAACAACGCTGCACAGAACAGGGACACCGGAAGATTGTCAATCTTGAAGTGCCTCGGACCAACCGGAGCCGATCCTTACGCGCCTGGAGCGAGTAATTCATGTTTATAACATCAATAAAATTGTTACTAAAGATTTTATGAAAATAAACTTGCGAAACTCAAAAACGACTGTTTTAATAACAACAAACCGAATGACAGATGACAGAGGAAGAAGAAGAAGAGCACAATAAAACAGGTTGATGCGCGTCTGATTTTTCACCATTACGTCGTTCTTACATCGCCCCCGCATGTAGGCCTCTTGCGATGTTCGAACAACCTTGACAGGTTGACGTTTCGGGTGCAAAATACCTTGATTCGGGTCTGATGCGTGTCTCAAAATCAGAGCCGCATCGGCCCCTGTAGGCCTGATCGTCGCTCTTACGATCAGACCCGATCGGCCCCGTATTTCTTACTGGGGGAATGGACTTGACGCGTGGATTCATCAGAACGATGTTCCACCTTATGTCGAACCATTACTCGTCTAAGGCTCATCTTTACGGTATCAACATGAGTGATACGAACTTATGCGATTGTGGGCAGGGTTGACATCGACCATCTCGTATGGGCGTGTCCGGATCACCATGTTCACAGAATTAAGTTGAAAGATACCCTCAGGGCCCAGGGAAGACCACCAGAAATCCCGATGCGAGACGCGTTATCTCAACTAGACCTTGATGTTCTCTATCCGATCTATCAGTTCCTCTTAGATTCCGAAATATCCATTTAGTTTTTCTTCAGTTACATCCAGAACCAGACAGTCGGGAGCGGCCGTGGCTGACTGGTTACGGTGTTCGCTTTGTAAGCGAATGGTCCTGGGTTCGATTCCCATCTGCTCCCACCGAGAAAGCATAGGAAATATAAATCTTGAAACTTTGAACATAAACGAAAAATCAAAGTCGCTCGAGTCGGGGTTCGATCCCTCGTCCTTTGGATTGGTAAGCAAAAATGCTAACCACTAGGCCATCGCGACTTGGTGAGCTATGACTGGAATTAGGAATACTGTTACTATCAACTATATACGTGCTGGGTCCTTGTCCATTTGAAAAGAGTTCGGAAGTTCTAAATAACGTTTGAATCCGATTGGTGCAAACGTTCTTCAGGGCGGGGCTTGTCGATAAAAGTTGAAGAGTACCTCGCAATCGGGTAGCCAGCGTAGAAATGGGTCACCGAAGCTCGGCAGAGCTAACACCTTCCAAATGCCTATGCGAGTTATTTGCATGTATAGAATGTAGATCTGAAAATACATGGAAACAACTCAATTTGTAAGAAGCGGCCGCGTGGTCCCGTTTGGTTGGTTGCACACACCCCAACCAGTTACATCCAGAACCGGACATCGGCATACGAGAGGATAAAGAGCACGATTCGGTAGTAAAATGGTACTGTGTGCGGACTGAGAGGATAAATCCCGAAATCACCGGGAGTGCTTTACTCATGGGTTCATCTTCAAAAAAAGTTCATCCATAAAAAAAGTACCGATACCGAGACTCGAACCCAAGACCTTCGGCATATTGAACCGTGCCTTTGCCGTATGGGCCACCATAGTTCGGTGACTAAGTGTCGGTCAGTTGTCCATATAAGCCACTCAATAGGATGAACTGTTCTAATGAACGAATAGGGACGTGGCGTTACATCGTGCTGCCACCTGGTTTTTTGAGCGCAAGAGTGTAAAAGTGCTGAGTCATCGTCTAAAAATAGACGGCGTCCTATCTCGCCCAGCAAAATGAAGTCGATAAAGTAGTCGGTTTCGATGAGAAAAAGTGGAAAACGTGGTCTAAAAATAGCGACGCCATCCCCCTATGAACACGCGAGAGGACTACACTCTCGCAAAATAGCACTTTCCTCACGTTTCTTTTCGTGAGGACTATCCCCTCGTTCTTTAACTTATACTTAGTTTTAAACAATGTTATAATCGTTGATTATTTGTTGGAAGAGTTATACTTTCAGTGACTTTTTCTGATTTCCAAAAACAGTGATTTTTATTTTTAATCCTTTTATGTACCTCGTAACTTATTTCCACAAAAAAAAAAAAAAACATTTACCAAAAAATTTCATGACTTTCGGTTATAGGGTAGAAGGTAATGTGAGTGTGTACTTTTTTTTATAAAGAACTGGATTAAATTTGGTCAAACTTGAATTGAAAGGGTTTATTTATACAGTCAACTCTCTGGTTGTCAATTTCCAACACCCAAAATTTAGAATCGAGATAATCGTTCTCTCAAACTTTATTGAGGGCTCAGTGCCAAAATCGATAGAATAATAGGGGGATGGCGTCGCTATTTTTAGACCACGTTTTCCACTTTTTCGCATCGAAACCGACTACTTTACCGACTTCATTTTGCTGGGCGAGATAGGACGCCGTCTATTTTTAGACGATGACTCAGCACTTTTACACTCTTGCGTTTAAAAAAACCAGGTGGCAGCACGATGTAACGCCACGTCCCTATGGTACCAACTCACACCATCATAACAAATGAGTTCATTCGTTAGTTGAATCAATAAATCTCCAACAAGTGTCATACATCGACTTCTGACTTCTCCATTGTCACCAAGCTGTGGTGGTCGAGGCAGCTAAGTCATTGGATTGGTTTGTCAAAGGTCTCTGGTTCGATTCCCGTTGTCGACACTTTTGGTTTTTTGTTTGACGGATGAACTTTTTTTGCAAATGAACCTCGAGAGAATAGTTCTATCGCCCATCTCGAGCTGTGTTCTCTGCGTCCGTGAATGGTACCACTATTCTCTCGACTCGAGACCATCATTCTCTCGGACTAGCGCTGCCAGTTTTGGGTGCACAAAAAAAAAACATTTACTAAAAAATTCCAAGACATTCGGTTATAGGGTAAAAGGTAATGTGAGTGTGTACTTTTTTCATAAAGAACTGGATTAAATTTGGTCAAACTTGAATTGAAAGGGTTTATTTATATGTAGAGCATATATATCCTATAGCAGTCAAGAATCAATTAAATATTTCTGACTACAAGACCAACATTGTTTATTATTTTTTAAGTTATGATACAACATACTTGGGTAAGTGGGGATTAACAGGTTATCATTTAGTGAGATTACACAATAAGAGCTTTCCAATCACAATAAAAAGATTAAAAATTATAATGGTACTTGATAAAAAAATGAGAAAATATCAACGCAGTACACGCGAATTATAAAAACAATCAAAAATATATGAATTTTTTTAAATTTGGTTGTTTTATATAAATACAGAGCAATAAAAAAACATATTTTATGTTCAATTTAAGATAACTCTGACTCCGACTCCGGGTTATCAGAAATGTTCAGCTCTGACTCCGACTCCGACTCCAGCTCTTAAAATTTAGCCGACTCCAGCTCGAACTCCGACTCCAGCTTTGACGAGTTTTGACGACTCCGACTCCGACTCCGACTCCAGGTCCCCAAAAAGACCCGACTCCACCGACTCCGGCTCCGACTCCGACTCCACAGCCCTGGTTTATAGGACATGTTAAAAAAATTTGATTTTCAAATCAATTTAAAAAAAATACTTGACAGCTCATTCTAGGGGGACCATAGTTAATTCAACGAACAAATGTTGACTCGTACCTATATTTTTTTGTTTTTGCATTAAAATGAAAAAAAAAAGTGATCAGAGATTGTTTTTAATCGTGATTTTAACCGTTTTACAAAAAAATTTAAATAGGGCTTTTGTCAATCTTGCAACAATTTTTAGGGTGCGCATGATAGAAAGCGTTCTTTTATTCCTTGTCGCAAAAAATGGATTTTTAAAACCCCTCCTCGTTAAAAATTCCCATACAAATTACAAAAAAATGTTTGGAGCGTAAAACGGCCTCTGATCCCCCCTCTCCCCATCTACGTTACGTAATAAAAGAAAACTTCCATAGCACGATCAGCACGATCAAAATCGACGTGCGACAAGATGACGATGAAATGACAACTCCGTCTCCAGCTCTCGATCTCTATAATTTATGGAGTTGTTTTAGGTGTTTGTGATTTCTGATGTAATACTGAAAATACAATGGATTATTAAAGATTTTTTTTTTTTCAATCTGGTTAAGAAAGTAAGAGGAACCAACTGATCTTAAGACGTTTGAGGAACATATTATCGTAAAGGCTTTTCCAAAATAGTTTTAATTTTTTAAATATATTTATGATATTATTAAAATTAAATCTTGTCCCTCCTCTTCAACCATACACTGTGCGGACCAACCAGCTTCAGCGTAATCTCAAATTTGAAACGCAAATCGGTCTGCTTCAAGTCGGTCCCAATTTCAAACTCCTGCAGAATCCGCAGCAACATAATCCGCATCGAGTTCATCGCGTACCGCATTCCGATGCAGTTTCTCAACCCAGCACTAAACGGAATGTACGCGTACGGATGTCGACCCTGAGATGCTTCCGGCAGGAATCGATCCGGGTCAAAACGCTCCGGGTCCGGACCCCAGAAGTCCGTTCGCCGATGGAGGTTGTAGCAGTTGAAGGCCAAGATTTGATTTTTGGGGATTTGAACTCCGTCCAGGAAAAGCTCGCTGTTTGTTTGACGTGCTCCGATTGGGACCGCCGGCAGCAGTCGTAGAACTTCCTTGATCACTCGCTCGGTGTACTCGAGCTGTTTCAAAGTATCCAGAGTGATCTCTACCGAAGAATCGTAAAAGACTTCGTTCATCTCAGCTATGACCTTAGCTTGAATTTTTGGGTGCATCGCCAGAAGCAGACATGTGTACGATACGGTTAAGGCAGAGGTTTCGTGGGCCTATGAGAAAGCAAAACGATTATTAAGTGAATCAGATTTTGAAACGTTCATTACCAACCGCTGACATCATCGTGTACAAGTTGTCCGAAATCTCCTGATCGGTGAAGCTGGTACCATCTTCCCTAACAATTGTAAGGATTTGATCGAGAAAATTCAAAGACTTTCTCTCAAACTCGTCGGTTTCCTGTGGCATTTTTTGCTCTTCGTGCAGCTCTGTTCGCCGTTCTCGAATGATCTTAAAATGTGATTTTGAAATTGTATGTCGAGTCAAGGATTATTTTCAGGGCCCAACCAACCTTATCCGTGAAGTCGTTGCAAAATATTCTTGATGCATGCTCCGATTTGTATGCACTGGTCATCCGGTAGAAAATATCCAGAAATTGGTTTACATTCATCATTCGTTCCCCTAGTCGAGTCATAATTCTACGAACAAAAAACAAAAACAATTTAACATGACGAAATCCCACCATTCATCAGAAACTTACATGTCCAGGTGCTTCACGTACTCCCGCTGACCGGGCAGCTCGTTAGCATTCCGACCCATCGTCGTGTTGAACACAATCTCCAGAGTACACTCACCAACATACTTTAGCAAATCTACCACCGTGCGCCCGTCAGCCATCGGTCCCAAATTGGCCACCATCTTTCTGGCTCGTGCGTCCATGATCGGTAGAAAGCTGGTCAACATCCGTGTGTTGAACGTAGGATTGAGCACCTTGCGCTCCATCAGCCACCGTTTGCCGTCTGAAATGACATGACATTTCAGCACTCAAAACCCCGCACAAAATCAACCCCACTCACCGCGTTCCGTGATCAAGCCGCCGCCCAGTCCCATAAAGTCGTAAAAGAAGGGCTTGTCGTGCAGATCACCCCGCATCAAGATCTGCTGCAGCAGGTCCGGATGGTTGACCAGCAGTATCGGCTTGGGACCGATCATCAGCTTGCCCATTCGGTCCACGCGTTGGAAGCTTTTCACAACGGCCCAGAGGGCTTGCTTGGACGATTTGCCCCAAAAGGACGGGATGTTCCCCACGATCGGGTAGCTGGGCTGTATCGTTGGGATCGAGGCGGAATATCTGGCCGCGTAGAACAGCAGCAGGTACTGCAGGACGAGCAGCGCGCCGACGATGGACAGCAGCACGATGAACACCATTACTGTTTGGGCTTAATGTTTGCAGACAACTAATTTGAGCCCGTCGATGTTTTGTCTAATGTGGGTGCCTTTTTGTGAATTAAAATCTGATAAAAGTTTATTGCTTTTCGGTGCTAGAGAATTGGTTGAAAATAGTGTTACATATTTGTGTGATGTTTTTTTTTTAGAGAATGACCCTCACCGAGCATAAACAGCTCAAATTTATCTGCAGTTTTTTTTAGTAAATAAGAGATTTTTTTGTTTAATTGTGTACGTGAGGAAGAAAAAAAACTCTTATTATAAACAATTAAATTCATCATATAAATCCAAAGATAATAATAATATTATTAAGACTGAATGAATGTTTTACAAATAAAAAATAAAAGCGTATTTTTTTGAAACAAGTTTCTGCACCCAGCTAACTATAAGGTGAGCAGGTTTGAAATTTCAAGTTAAATCGAAGTTGTAAAAACAACAATGTTCAAACCTATTGCAATGCCTTATTGATTCAGTCTTACTCAATTCTTTATTCAAATCGGTCGATTTCACAAACTTCAAACCGTTCTTGACAATGCTCGCCTTCGTGTTACTCTCATCAGCGCTTTCACTTTCCACAGTCCTGCTGCTCAAACTAGTGTGGTCCTACCGGTTCGCGGCAAAAATACCCACCGTTCAACCGGCGGTTCCGCTGCTCGGGCACATTCCAATGTTTTGGAACAGAACGTCCGAGCAGGCGTTCAGCAGCTTGACCTACTGCTTCCGGCAGGTGGACCGCCTCGGGAAGGTGCTGTTCGGACCGGTTCTGATCGTGTTCGTCCACCACCCAGACCTGCTGCAGCAACTGTTCAGCCGCGAAGATCTGCACGATAGGCCGTTCTTTTACGACTTTCTCGGGCTGGACAACGGGCTGCTGTCGGAGAAGAGTGAGTATTTTTGTCTAGGGGTTTATATTTAATGTAGTTTTAATTAACCCTCAGATGGCCACAAATGGATTCGCTCGCGGAAGGTGCTCAATCCGGCGTTCAACACACGGATGTTGACCGGGTTTATTCCCATAATGGACGGAAGGGCCAGAAAGCTGGTGGCTAAGATGAAACCGTTGGCCGGAACTGGGACTGAGTTCGACATTTTGCAGTACATTGGCGAGTGTACGCTGGAAATGGCCTTCAGTACGACGATGGGTCGTAACGCGAACGAACTGCCCGGCCAGAAGGAGTACGTGAGAAACTTGGAAATGTCGGTTTGTTTTTTTTTTTCTTTTTGGCTTTTACTTTATTACGCATTACGCTCGTTGCAGGATCATGAACTTGATAGGAGAACGCGTCCTCAACGTGAACCAATTTTTGGACGTTTTCTACCGGATGACGGAAGCTTATCGGGTTGACAAAAAAGCTCGAACTTTTTGCAACGCATTCACCGATAAGGTCATCCGGGAGAGAAGACGTGAGCTAGAAAAGGAGAAAGGACTGCCGAAGGCGCGTGACGAGTTCCAGTCAAAATCGTTGAACTTCCTCGATCAAATCCTTACCATTCGCAAGAAGGACGGATCGCTGTTTGGAGACGAAGAGATTTCCAACAATCTGTACAATATGATGGCCGCTGTAAGTTAACTCGAATTTCTCAAAGAATATTTCATACAAAACCCTTAACCCAAACAGGGAAACGACACTTCCTCACTGACAATCGCGTTTGCCTGCCTGTTCCTGGCAATGCACCCAAAAATCCAAGACAAGGTCTTCGAGGAAATGAACTCCGTCTTCCACTCCGATACGGTGGACATCACGCTGGACACCCTAAAACAACTCCAGTACACCGAGCAGGTCATCAAGGAAGTCCTTCGCCTTTGTCCGGCTGTTCCTTGCGGTGCCCGCCAAGCCTCCGGACCCCAAGTAACCCTCGACGGCATCCAATTCCCCCCGAAACAAATCGTCGTGTTCAACATCTTCACCCTCCACCGTCGGAAGGACCTCTGGGGACCGGACGCGGAGTGCTTCAACCCGAATCGATTCTCGCCGGAGGCCACCAAGCAGCGCCATCCGTACGCCTTTTTGCCGTTCAGTGCCGGTCTGCGGGACTGCATCGGAGCCCGGTACGCGATGAACTCGATCCGGATCGTGTTGCTGCGGATTCTGCAGGACTTTGAGATAAAAACCAACCTGCGGCACGAGGACTTTCGGTTCAAGTTTGAAATTACGCTGAAGCTGGCAGGGCCGCACAGTGTGTGGTTGGAGAAGCGAAAGAAGCGAAATAAGTCAGATTGAGTAAATTTTAATCGCTGGTTTCGGATGTTTTTTTTGTGTAGATTTTTTGATTGTTATTTTAAAATACATCTAAAATTTCAAATCGTTTGATACTCATATGCAAATTATAAAAAAATTAGTACTTCCAGTAGTATTTGATCAGGGACCATCCATAAACCACGTGGACACTTTAGGGGGGGGGGGGGTGTCCACGCGTCCACGTTTTTTTTTTGTATGGACAATTATCCAGGGGGGGAGGGTTTGAGATTTCCAAAGAAGTGTCCACGTGATTTGTGGATGGTCCCGTCAGATGAGTTCTTTGAAACATGAGCAGTTCTTTTAGATTTCGGTCATTCAATTTTTTTGTATTTTTTAATCCGACTGAAACTTTTTGCCCCAAAAAGCCATTTTGCATAATTAGTTAGTCCATATAATTTTCCATACAAATTTGGCAGCTCTCCATATAAAAATGATGAATGAAAATTCCAAAATCTGTATTTTTTGAAGGATTTTTTTGATCGATTTGGTGTCTTCGGCAAAGTTGTAGGTATGGATATGGACTACACTGAAAAAAATGATACACGGTAAAAAAATTGTGATTTTTTATTCAACTTTTTGTCACATAAGCTTGGTTTGCAAAAAAACCCTATTTTTAATTTTTTTCATTTTTTATATGTTTTAGAGGACATCAAATGCTAAATTTTTAGAAAATTGCAGGTTTTGCAAAAAATCTTTGACCGAGTTTTGCATTTTCAAATTAATACTGATTTTTTCAAAAAATCGAAATATTGGTCGCAAATTTTTTTAACTTCGTTTTTTAATGTAAAATCAAATTTACAATCAAAAAGTTCTTTAGTGAAATTTTGATAAAGTGCACCGTTTTCAAGTTAAAGCCATTTTTAGGTAACTGTTTTGAAAATAGTCGCAGTTTTTCATTTCTTTTAATTAGTGCACATGTTTGCCCACTCTTGAAACAAATATTTTGAAATGGTTAGAGAATTCTCTATATTTTGCTTTTTTGATCTTTGCTGATACGACCCTAAGTTGCTGGGATATTGCCATGCAAGTGTTTAACAGGAAAATTGATGTTTTCTAAGTCTCACCCAAACAACCCACCGTTTTTTTATGTCGATATCTCAGCTACTAATGGTCCGATTTACAATTTTAAAATATGAAACATTCATGAAATTTTCCGATCTTTTCGAAAAAAAATATATTTTCAAATTTTTTAAATCTAGACAAATATTTTAAAAGAGGGTAATATTGAGTTTTTGGCCCTTTTGAGGAGGGTCGTATCAACAAATTTCAAAAAAGCAAAATATAGAGAATTTTCTCAGCAAACATTTGCACTAATTTAAAAAAATGAAATACTAAAAATGGCCTAAACTTGAAAACGGCGCCTCTTACCAAGTTTCACTAAAGTATTTTTTGATGGCAAATTTGATTTTACATCGAAAAATGTAGTTGAAAAATTTTTGCGACTAAGATTTCGATTTTTTGATTCTATTGATTTAAAAATTCCTAACTTGGTAAAAGTTTTTTGCACAACCTGGAAGTTTCTGTATAGTTGGCATTTGTTACAAAAAGTTAAATAAAAAATCACCAAGTTTTTTTACCGTGTATCATTTTTTTACAGTGTAGTCCATATCCATACCTTAAACTTTGCGCAAAACACCAAATCGATCAAAAAATTCCTTCACAAGATACTGATTTTTGAATTTTCATGCATCGTTTTTGTATGGACAGCTGCCAAATTTGTATGGAAAACTATATGGACAAACTAATGATGCATACCGAAGGCACCAAAAAAGTTAAAATTCTTAAAAAAGACCGATTTCGTAGAGAATTGCTCACATGTCAAGCACATAAATTAAGCCAAGGAAACAAAGGTAACCAGGGATGGAATAATCGCAAAAAATCAATTTCGCTTGCGAACTTTCTGCACCCGCGAAAGAGAGAGGAGGCAAATCACGCAAAAGAAAATCGCTCCCGAAATTCTCCAAGAAAATCATTCTGCTGATGATTTTTTTGGTGAATTTCCTGGTCAGCACCACTTAAAAATATTTATTTCATTTTGTTTACACACATTGTCCATCTGCAAAATGTGACAGGTCATTTTTCAACGTGTGACGTTACACTTGCAAGTGTAGTAGTGAAAAAGATGTTCCGCCGAATAATCAGGATGATGATTTTTTTTAGATTCTTTTTATCGTTTTTTCGTGGACGAGAGAGGAGAGCCATGCTTTCTCGGATTTTTTCTCTTGATGAACATCCAAAGATTTTCTTTTGATGATATTATTCCATCGCTGTAGGTAACATAATCTCCTCGCAACATGTTTGAAAAGTTTTAAACATCATGTTTCTTATTTATCTAAAAAAATATTTTTCTCTTAGTTACAGCATTTTCACATAAAATCCAAGAGCTTATGTTCAAAATAATACAAGTTTAGCGTACAAAGTATATAAAATTTTTAAATATTCTTATTCGGAACAAAATTGAACATGTTTACAAAGTAGATAAATGTTGCTCACAAAAAAAATTCAAAAATGTTTCAAACAATTGATAATAAAGATTATAAAATAATTATAAAAGATATGTCGCAGAGCTTATTTTTGTCAATAATTTGCTTATTTTTTGGAAAATGTTTGTTTCAAATATTTTTGACATCTGTTTTTTAAGTTAAATTAAATTTGCAATTGAAAAGTATTTTTCAGAATTTTTGATTAAGTGCGCCAATGTTTAGATAAAGCCACTCAAATTTAGTTTTTCGATTTTTTTTTATTTTTAAAAATAGTGTCCGTGAGTGTCCATTTTTGAAAATTTCCTAAAATTTCTCTAAGAAATGTTGTTCTTAATTACACCTCCTAGATATACCTTCACGTATACATATCGACTCAGAATCAAATTCTGAGCAAATGTCTGTGGGGATGTGTGTAGACATAGTTTTTTTCCACACGATTATCTCAGAACTGGCTGAACCGATTTTGCCAGATTAGGCTTATTCGGTTCGTTTTTGGTCTAGTGAACCCTATTGAAAATTATTCAGTTTAGTGAAGTATTTGAAAAGTTATACTATTAAACAGATTTTAGTAGATACAAAAAGGGTGATTTTTTGCATAACCTCAAAAAGCCGGGTCTTTTGTTTACCCGCGAGCGGCACGTCAGATGCGGTTGCCACATTGCTTTAAATGAGAGTCTGTACGTTTTCTGGCAAAGTCTGTACATGGATTTTTTTTATTCATAAACTTTTGGGTGCTGGGATCTGGTTTGGACCAAGTCGGCATTAGAAATTAAATTACTTAATACGTGTGAGGAAGGGATCAACCACCTAATGATGGATTAGGAACCTTTTTTTGAAAAATTGGCTCCAGAATAAAAGATATGCGTCGTAACGTTGCGATGCCTGAGAAACCATTTGATCTTGACGATTAAAAAAGCCTGACTTTGGAGGCCTGTACCAGGCTCCAGGTTACCCAAAGCTTCAATGTTACATACAGTCCAGATACGACTATCCGAAGTTTCGATTATCCGAAGGTTTGTATTTGATTTCGGTAGTCGCCGTACAACAGCCAACCGTTTCTTTTAATGTTCATTGCATCACCATAACATATTCATAAAAAAAAAAAAACCGAAAGAAAAAGAGGCGAAACCAATTCACTTATTTGAACTGAACAGCTTTATTAGTTTCTCTCGAAACCTGGCCGGGAACAGACTTCCAACATGATTCCGTTACTAATTTTACTTTTGTTAATTTTGTTACTGTTCCAATATCTGTCCCTAGTTTTCAGCAGCCGTTACAGTGCCAACATTCCAACCGTCAAGCCTAACTTCCCTTTGCTGGGTCAAGCGCCCCTAATGTGGCGCAAAAACTCCCGAGACGCGTTCAGGCTGATGTACAATTTTTTCACCCAAGTGGATCGTGTCGGCAAGATGATGATCGGCCCAAAGCCGGTGATTCTGGTGAACCATCCGGATCTGGTGCAGCAGGTCCTGACGAGGAACGACATGTGCGGGAAGCCGTTCTTTTACGATTTTTTGGGGATCAAGGGTGGTCTGGTTTCTGAGAGGGGTAAGAAACTTAGATTTGTGTTTTTTTTTTTTGTAAAAAATGACTGACTGAATTTGTCTTTAGATGGCAAAAAGTGGCTGATTACGCGGAAAGCGTTGAACCCGACGTTCAACACCCGAGTGCTGACCAACTTTGTGCCGATCATGGATGCGCGGGCAAAGAAGTTGGTGGAAACGATGCGACCTTTGGCGGATTCTGGGGAAAAGATCAACATCTTGGAGTATCTTAGCGAGTGCACGCTGGAAATGGTCTTCAGTACGACGATGGGACGTAAGGCGTACGAGCTGCCCGGGCAGAAGGATTATGTCAAGCACTTGGAGTCGTATGTTTAGGTCATTCAAAGTTCATTTTGAGTTGATTCATTGGTTGATAATTTTGCAGGGTTTTGACACGATTAGGAGAACGAATCGTAGATGTTAGCCAATTCCTTGGAGTGTTCTACAGGATGACCGATGCTTACAAGAAAGAGCAAATATCCAGGAAGTTCTGCGATAAATTCACAGATAACGTTAGTAGCTTATTTATGTTTTTTTTTAAATTGTAATAACCATTCATCTTTCGTAGTTCATCCTGGAAAGACGCCAAGAACTTCAGCAGGACGCTAAGCCAAAAACAGTTGACGACGAATACGAAGCAAAATCTCTGAACTTTTTGGATCAAATTTTGACCATTCGAAAGTCCGACGGAACCTTTTTCGGAGATCAAGAAATCGCAAACAACCTGTACAACGTCATGGCCGGAGTAAGTTGCTCCCGAATGCTACGTCAGTTCCCCAACTTACCTTCTCCTTCCAGGGCAACGACACGTCCGCCCTCACGGTGTCTTTCGCCTGTCTCTTTCTAGCAATGAACCCCGACATTCAAGCCAACGTCTTCGCCGAAATCAGTGCCATCTTCGACCAGGACCAGATGGATCTCAGCTTGCTCAAACAGCTCAAGTACACCGAACGCTTCCTGAAGGAGGTCCTCCGACTTTGTCCGGCGGTGCCCTTTGTGGCACGAGAAACACCCACCGATTCTCAGTTACAACTGGACGGCGTAAAAATCCCGCCAAATCAAATCCTCGCGTTCAACCTGTTCACCCTGCATCGTCGGCCGGACTTTTGGGGACCGGATCCGGAACGGTTCGATCCAGATCGATTCCTCCCGGAAGCCGTCGAGCAGCGGCATCCGTACGCGTACGTTCCGTTCAGTGCCGGGGTGAGGAACTGTGTAGGCTATCGGTACGCCAAGAATTCCCTACTGATCATGCTGGTCAGGATACTGCAGCAGTTTGAGCTTGGGACCGATTTGAAGCAGGAACAGTTGAGGTACAAGTACGAGATTTCACTGAAGCTGGTGGGGCCACACAGTGTATGGTTGAAGAAGCGGAGTGGATTGAAATTATAAGTATTATTAGGACGATGCAAATATTTAAAAAAGTTTTTGTCCCTCGGCCCTGGCTGAGGTCAAGGGGGGGGGGGGGGCAAAAAATAAAAAAAATATAAAAATTTAAATAACAAGCCATAGTCTTCTAGCCAAAATCTAAGATCTGACAAAAACAAGAATTGTATCGAAAAAAGAGATTTTGCATCGAAAATTTTCAAAAAATCTTAAGATTTTTTAATAACCCAAACATGCAAAAAATGATTTTAAACGCAGAAGAATGGATTTTAATTTGATTTCAGTTGGTTGCACTTGAATTTTCATTGAAATTTTGAAGTTTATTGTAAACATATTTTTTTGCCCCCTGATTTTTCGGGCCAATTTTGAAGGGGAGGGGGGGATTACAAAAACTTATAAACATATTTGTACCAGCCTTAATATTAGAAAATATTATTTTTCTACCTTGGCGATTTTATTAGATATACATAAAATACTCAAATTTTTAACATAACTAGTGCTTTAGAATAAACAATATTATTTTACTTTTTGTTAAAGGATGAAATGAGTTTTATTTTTCAATTTTGTGGATATCAACCACAATATTATATTCATTTGAAATATTAATTCAATTTGTTTTTCAATAAAACTTTTTGCCTTCCTCACTGAGGTAAGGCTATAATCCTGCTCTAAAAATGAACTTTGCAAAAAAACGTCGTAGACCCACCTTCATGTATACATATCGACTCAGAATCGAAAACTGAACAAATGTCTGTGTGTATGTGTGTGTGTATGTGTGTGTGTATGTGTGTGTGTATGTATGTATGTGACCAACAAACTAGCTCATGTTTCTCGGCACTGGCTGTACCGATTTGACCCGAACCTGTTGCATTCGACTTGGTTTAGGATCCCATAGATCGAGTTTTATACAGATTGAAGTTTCGATAAGTAGTTCAAAAGTTATGTATAAAAATGTGTTTTCACATATATCCGGATCTCAATTAAATGTATTTAAACTATGTCCGGGTCCATCATCCGACCCATCGTTGGTTAGGTTATCAGAAGACCTTTCCAACGAGCCTAAAACATTGAAGATCTGGCAACCCTGTCTCGAGATATGCCCACTTAAGTGATATTGATGTACTTTTTGGAAGCCGGATCTCACTTAAATGTATGTAAACTAACTCCGGATCCACCATCCGACCCAACGTTGGTTAGGTTATCAAAAAACCTTTCCAACGAGACCAAAACATTGAAGATCTGGCAACCCTGTCTCGAGATATGCCCACTTAAGTGATATTGATGTACTTTTTGGAAGCCGGATCTCTCTTAAATGTATGTAAACTATGTCCGGATCCACTATCCGACCCATCGTTGGTTAGGTTATCAAAAAACCTTTCCAACGAGTCCAAAACATTGAAGATCTAGCAACCCTGTCTCGAGATATGTCCACTTAAGTGATATTTATGTACTTTTTGGATGCCGGATCTCACTTAAATGTATGTAAACTATGTCCAGGTCCATCATCTGACCCATCGTTGGTTGGGTTATTAAAAGACCTTTCCAACGAGTCCAAAACATTGAAGATCTGGCAACCCTGTCTCGAGATATCCCCACTTAAGTGATATTGATGTACTTTTTGGATGCCGGATCTCACTTAAATGTATGTAAACTATGTCCGGATCCACCATCCAACCCATCGTTGGTTAGGTTATCAGAAGATCTTTCCAAAGAGCCTAAAACATTGAAGATCTGGCAACCCTGTCTCGAGATATGCACACTTAAGTGATATTGATGTACTTTTTGGATGCCGGATCTCAATTAAATGTATGTAAACTATGTCCAGGTCCATCATCTGACCCATCGTTGGTTGGGTTATCAAAAGACCTTTCCAACCAGTCCAAAACATTGAAGGTCTGGCAATCCTGTCTCGAGATATCCCTACTTAAGTGATATTGATGTACTTTTTGGATGCCCGATCTCACTTAAATGCATGTAAACTATGTCCGGATCCACCATCCAACCCATCGTTGGTTGGGTTATCAAAAGACCTTTCCAACGAGTCTAAAACATTAAAGATCTGGCAACCCTGTCTCGAGATATGGCCACTTAAGTGATATTTATGTACTTTTTTATTCCGGATCTTAAAAATAGATGAAATTTTTGTACAATTCCATCATATCAGCCATTGTTGGTAATAAGTGAGGAAGGCTCCAACCACATAGGTGGATAAAGTTAGTTTTTTGGTGAAGCTATTGCTTCGATTAAAAGTGACTTCTTCGTATTAGAATATTTTTTTTAATTTTATCGTTAGTGCATTTTAGCCAAAATGAATTCCTGAGCCGAGAGGAACAAACATCCTTTAAAAGTGCCAATTACATAATTTGTTGCAATTTTGTGTGTGTGTGTTTTTTTTTAATATAGTTGGAACTATGGGACAATTTTGACTAACTTTTTTAACCTTTCACCTTTTTATCAAAAGGTGATTTTTTTTTAAATTGAGTACATCTCTAGATTTTTGCAAATTATATAGCGATTTTCAAAATTCTATTTTTTTATTTTGATAAAACTTTGTCTAGACATTCGCTATTTCAAAAGTTCTAAGTAATTTTGCATTACTTTTAGTAAAATTTGAAATGGCCTTATTAACCTTGTTTTTCACAAAGTGTCGAATACCTTTAACAAGTATTTTTGATATCCGCGAATTTTGAAAAAAGTTAGTAATAAAAAAGGTGGTCCAAAAAATTACACAAAATCATTTTTAAAAGCTAAGTTTGATTTGCAAACAAAAAATCTTTAAAAAATCATATAAATATGGAGAATGCTTTTTAAATATATTATGAAGGAAATTTCCAATAATTATTTCTATAGAACTATGAAAATTGAGCAATTAGTTTCTGAGATACAGCCTAACAAAGAATTCGAATCGATGAAAATGATTTTTTGTAAGAATCACCTAATAAGCCTGTCATTTTCAACTGACGCTATCTCGGAAACGATTGGTCTGATTTTCGATGTTGAATAAGGCCGATGCAAATATTTAAAAAAGTTTTTGTCCCTCGGCCCTGGTCGAGGTCAAGGGGGGGGCAAAAAAATAAAAAAATATAAAAATTTAAATAACAAGCCATTATCTTCACATTTAAATGAAAAAAGTGTTTTAAAGTGCATTTTACACTAGTTCAGTTGTTTTGCAATCATTAGTTTTTAAAAAATCTAAGATCTGACAAAAACAAAAATTGTATCGAAAAAAAAAGATTTTGCATCGAAAATTTTCAAAAAATCTTAAGATTTTTTAATAAACCCAAACATGCTAAAAATGATTTTAAACGCAGGAGAATGTATATTAATTTGATTTCAGCTGGTTGCCCTTGAATTTTCATTGAAATTTTGAAGTTTATTGCAAAAATATTTTTTTTTGCCCCCTGATTTTTCGGGCCAATTTTGAAGGGGGGGGGTGACAAAAACTTTTAAAAATATTTGTACCAGCCTAATGAAACTTTTGCAAAATTTTCTGATCTTTTCGAAAAAACTTTTTGAAAAGATTTATAATATGGTCTAGACTATGAAATTAGGAAAATTGCCTACCTTTCTAAATGTTTAGTTTGTTTTTAAAATTGTGAGTGCCTTTTATCGCTCGCTCTGTTTCAATTTTTAACATTGAAAATTGATCTATAATGAGTGCATAATTGACAAAGGGAGCGCGTGGTCGTAAAAAATATTCGGAGTGAAAAGTGATTTCTTTTGTGATTTTCAAAGCCCTTCCTATATCATCGTTGATCGGAAGGCACGGCGTTGGGTGGATTGTGTTTAAATTTTTCGAATAAGGTTTTATTTTATTTTGCGGTGTAAAAGCAAATTCTATACAATGAACGAAAGGCGCACTGACAATTTGGATCGTTGAGTTAATAGTGGAGCAAAATAACTGTGTGTGAGTGATTTTGTATGTTAACCAGAAAGACCTTCCCATAGCATCGTTGATCGGAAGGCTCGCCGACGGGTCTGTTATGAAAGTCCTCCCCATAGCATCGTAGCTCGGGAGGCATCGAAAAGCCAATACCTTATCCTACTGCCCCCTGTTTTTTTGGCCCGATTTTAAACTTTTAAAAATGTTTGTACCAGTCTTAACATTTAGTAATAATAAAATAAAATAAAAAATCTGGACATATTTCTTCTGTTTGTGTTTGTTTTTTACAACAGTCCAAAAATCTTGCTCAAGATAAAGATTTTTGAATACTCACATGATTATTTCGTATGACTAGCCCGCAAAATTGTATGAAGCCTTGTATGATAAAAAAATGAAGTAAAATGAATTGAAATAGGAAATGCATGGACGAAGTTTCAATCAGAGCAATTCTCTACGAAATGTGTCCTTTTTTAATTTTAATTTTTGTAATTTTTAATCAGGCTAAAACTTTTTTGAAGCAAATTTGCATCAAATTTGGCAGCAATTTCCATACTAATTTGGCAGCTGTCCATACAAAAATGATGTATGAAAATTAAAAAATCAGTGTCTTTTGAAGGAATTTTTGATCGATTTGGTGTCTTCGGCAAAGTTTTAGGGTCTATCCTAAAAAAATAATACACAGTAAAAAATTGGTGATTTTTAATTCTACTTTTTTAAATTAAAACTTGATTTGCAAAAAAAAAACACTATCTTTATTGCCATTAAATGCCAACATTTCAGAAATTTCCAGATCGGGCAATAAATCTTTGACCGTGTTAATAATTTTTGTATCCATACTGATTTTTTCTAAAAATCGAAATATCGGTCGCAAAAATTTGTCAACTTCATTTTTCGATGTAAAATCAAATTTGCAATCAAATAGTGAATTTTGTGAAATTTTGATAATGTGCACCGTATTCATATCAAAGTCGCAGTTTTTCAATTTTTTTAAATTAGTGCACATGATAGCCAACCTTTGAATTTTTTTTGGAAGAGCTGAGACAATTCTCTTTATTTTTGTTTTTTGAACTTTGTTGATACGACCCTTTATCAAAATTTCACTAGAGTATTTTTTGATTGCAAATTAGATTTTACATCGAAAAATGAAGTTGACATTTTTTTGCGACCAATATTTAGATTTTTGAAAAGATCAGTATTGGTTAAAAAATTTATAACCTGGTTAAAGATTTTTTGCCCGTACTGGAAATGTCTGTAAAGTGGGCATTTGATGTCCCCTTAAACATATTAAAAAAAATAAAAATAAAAATATTGTTTTTTTTTGGCAAAAGCTAAATTAAAATCACATTTTTTTAACGTGTATCATGTTTTATCAGTGTTGTCTTTATCCATACCTACAACTTTGTCGAAGACACCAAATCGATCAAAATATTCCTTCAAAAGATACAGATTTTCATATATAATTTTTGTATGGAAGCTGCCAAATTTGTATGGAAAATTATATGGACAACTAGTGATGCAAAATGGTTTCTTTGGGCATACCTAAGGCACCAAAAAGTTTCAGCCAATTTAAAAAATACAAAAAAAATAAAATCGAATGACCGACATCTCAGAGAATTGCTCATTAAATAAACAAAGAACAAAGAAAAATCGATTTGCGATAACGTAACGTACATTTTTTAAATACTCACCATCCTTAAACACAGCGACCGTAAATTAACGAAATTAAAAAAATGTCTAGATTGTTTGATTTGCCACAGCAACAGCAGTAACTTGTAAAAGCTTTGCTCCCTAAAGAGTACATGGTCAGCACAAACTACTTCCAGTGAAAGGACAACTTTTCGAAATGTTTTAGAAGCAAAAAACAACCACAGTAACGCAAACGTTGACATTGTGCCTTCATTGTTCTTTTGAATTTTTTATTCAATTTGTTTACACTTTCTAGATATACAAAGTTAGTATAACTTTTAGGGGTTTGACTGCAAGTTCCGTTCCGTTTGCTCTGCACTGCACTGCACCAGAATTGTTACTTTTGTTTTGCTTTATTTTTGCGGTGCAATCCCGGCCAACAATTGGCAAACAACTTTTCCAGCTTTTCGCTCTGTCTCGCTCAGTCCATTTACCTATACAATAAATTTAAGGGAAAAGTCGGTCACTTTTCCCGTCGTCGTCGTTGATCACGCCAACTTTTGGCGAGCTGGCAATTAAGTGCCTTCTTGTTTTGTAGAGTTACTTTACTTTCTTCTGTAACTGGTTTGTGGCTGCCACGCTCGCGGACTGAAACTTGGTTTTCCACGCTTCATTATTCTAGGGATTTAATTTTCTATTTTAATTCTCTTTTGTACACATTCCGTCTCTTACTTTACAAACTTTTAGTTCATTTTTTTCGCAACAACAAACTGCCCGGGCAAAACGGATGAATAAAATTTCGTACGATTCAACGACTTTTCACTTGATTTTTACTCTCTCTGCCATGCAATAACGATTTGTTTTTGTTTCCTAAAGTGCTTTTCAAACTAAATCAACCGTAAATCAACGAAATTTACACTTCAATGGCTTTCTTTTTTTTCTGCACCGTGAATGACCTTTTGTTTGCCGCAACTTAACATCGTGTGTAAATATTAATTCAAACTCAACTCCCGTTCGGTCATTAAAACCCAATCCTTTCATTCATGGCTTCAAGCATGCTCTTGTCGATTTTTACAAAACGTCTGATCGAGTGATATGTTAACAACACGTTCATTTAACTACTTTTTTTTCTCTCTCTTTCTTTCTCTCACGCAGCCTTCATTAATTGCTCGCTCTGTTCCACTCATTCGATAAATAAAATGTGTTCGTCTCTTTCATCGCATTTCAGCTGAAAATTGGACTTTGATCAGATTAACGAGTTTTTACCCAACGATGTGCTTTTTTATCACACAAAAAGTATTACTCGCCGGGGTCATGTTTTCATATTTTTTGTCAGCGATGGTCGCTTGACGATGTTGTTTTTTTGCTGAGAGTCATAAAAATGTACAGTGTCAAAACGTGGGCAATTTTTTTAGTTCGATGCAACGAATGGATACAGTTTTTTTTAAATTTAAATCTGATTACTTTTCCATTGATTTTGCTGGCATTGCCAGCCTGTGTTGGTTTGTTCACATATTTACAGTTTTTTCTGCTGCAAGTTGACACAATGGTTAAAGGTCAATGTTTTGAAAACATCATTGCTTTTTCGTGGAAGGTTTCCGATTAACAGAGTTTTTATACATAAATAAAAATCATTCAAATGTGCCTTCACCGTCTCCAAACGAATTTGATTTGGGATTTAATATTTTTTTATGATATAAAAATAAACAAAAATATGAAATGAACAAATTTTAAACAAAAAAATCACTAACAAAAATAGACTGTTTTGATTTATGACTTTTTGCTTGAAATTTGTGATTTTTTTTTACATCAAAGCAATTCTCTACCAACACCAAAAATAGATTTTATCTGTTTTTTTTTTTTTATTTCGCTCAAACTTTGCTAAAGAAGAAGCTATTTTGTGTCATTGGTTCACCTTTACAAGTCTCCATACAATTTCGGCAGCTGTCCCTACAAAAGTGGTACGTAACTATTTGAAAATCTGTTATTTTTTGAAAGAATTTTCTGATCAATTTGGTGACTTCGGAAAAGTTCAAGGTATTGTTGAGGAATACTCAGAAATAGTTAGTTACACGGAAAAAACATTTTTGCCGATTTTTAATTACCTTTTTTTTTTAAAAAAAAATCCGAAAATACGTATTTTTTGATTGTCGAGAAATCCCGCAAAATTTGAGCCATAGAGAAGAATGGTCAAAAACTCTGCCGCCGATTTATGATTTTTGGATTTTGAATTAAATTCAATTTGCAATCGAATAGTACTAATTATTTTTAAAAAGTCAGTTTTTCGAATTAAAAAAGAGACCACGAGTGAACATTTCTGAAAATCCTTTCTTTTGAAAAGTTCAAAATAATTGCTATAATTTTGGCATTGAAGATTGGACCTCTGGTTTTTAAAACAAAGTGGCTTAAAAAAACAGGAAAATTGACTTCACTATTGCTCATAAGTGGGGGTTTTGTCCCCTAAAACATATCAGAAAATCTCGACAGTCAAAAAATACGTATTTTGGGAAATTTAGTCATTTTATAAAAAAAAAAAAAAAAAATTAAAAATCGGTAAAACATTTTTTTGTGCATCTATTTTTCCCTTTATAGTCCTCATCAATATCTACAACTTTGCCGAAAAAACAAATTAATCAGAAAGTTCCTTTTAAAGTTAAAGTTTTTCGAATATTTACGTACCATTTTTGTATGGACAGCTGCCTAAATTGTATGGAGGCTTGTATGGGTGAAAAAATGACACAAAATAGCTTCTTTGGTCATAGGAAAGGTCCCCAAAAAGTTAGAGCTGAATAAAAAAAATACAAAAAAATAAAAAATGGTCGAAATCAGACGAGAATTGCTTATCATAAAAAAATAAAATTCAAATTCAATTTGCAGATGGCAAAAATATTAAAATTTCAAAATACTTACTTTATGAACAAAAATATTTCTTAAAAGCCGAAAATACCAATTTTGTTAAAAGTCTTTTTTTGGAATATATCAATTTTTAAACCTTTTAAAAGAATTCAAATTACACCTTTGATTTCAAATGTTTACAAACGTAATTTTCGAATGCAAGTTTTATTTTTCATTAATTAATTGTGTTCTGTACAATCTGGCATTTAACTGTTGCTTTATTCGCTGGTTAAGAGTTTTAAACCATCCTTAAATATGGCTGTGCTAGGCTTTTTACAAAAAAAAATATTGTCAAAATGCGTTTTCGAGAGTACTCTAGGTTTTATGACAGTTTTTTTTTATTCTGTTTAAGGTTTAATCTTAAAAACCATTATTTCAAATATTCATAACACTGATGCAATATTTTTCAATGTTTTGTCCTCCCTCACTAAATATTGGTCCGAAAAATAGAGGGTCGATTTTTCAGAAAACTGTAAAATTTAAATGTAATTATCTGAAAACAATTTTAAAGTGTATTTCCCTGCGTTTTTTTTATAATTTTTAACATGCTTGAGTTGATTCAAAAATATGGTGAGCATTTTGTAATTTACATTGCAAAGTACCGCAAAAAGTTTTTATTTCTCGAAAAAAATCTTTGAAATTTAGAATTTCAAAAAAAAAAATTGATTGCAAACCGACTATACTTCTGTATAATGATCTTTCCTTGGCTTTTTACAGTAAAATGTTGCAATTCTGGCTTGTTATTTAATTTTTCATCTTATTTTTCGACTTTAACCCTTCCCCCTTCAACCTCGGCAAGAGCCAAGGGTCAAAATCTTTGAAAAATATTTGTATCGGCCTAACTGGGAAAACACATTTTTAATCACATTCTGCCAGAGATAAAACGATGCCATTTTTTATATTTTTTATACAAAATATAATTTATTAAAAATGATAGATTAGTGTATTTTTTTGTGACAAAAAAGAAATACGATTTTTTTAAATACATGGTTTGAATTATCACGTTTCAAATTTGTATGGAAATTTTTATAGACGAATGGAATATTCCTTCTTCAGGCATGCCAAAAATAATATCCATTATTTACCGATGTAGCAGAGAATTGTTCCTCAGATCTTCCACTTATAATTTTTTGACACGTGCACTTGCAAGCAGTAGCTGTAAGAATAATGATTTTTTTCAATTGCAATAAAAAATATAATTGGCTTTTATGCCAATCAATTATACCGAAAAATCTCGTTTTAGTGTTTCTTCGTAAAATAATTTTCTGATATTATGGCATAATTTTTGGAAAGATTTTTCTCATTGGCAGCTAAAATCAAACACAATTTTAGTGAAATTCATAATTCAAAAAGTGCACTGGAGTTTCGTTTGACACCTGGCTTGAAAGTCACAATTTTCCCAAATGTAAACACAATACAACTAGTTTTTGGAAAGGTCTGTCATTTTTCAGCATTATTTCGTAATATGACATAATATATATTTTTCTAAATGCATAAGCATAATTTATTCCTTTTTTTTTTGCAAAATACAGGGTTTAAAGTTTTCCAATAGTTTTCGACTGGCTGGTTTATAATTTATTTTCACGCGAGCTTGTAACCGAATAGAAAAATACGTGTCAAAAATGGTATTACACTTTTCCATTGATTAATGGGGAATTCTCTTCCAACTCACATGAAATCGGGAAAAGTTGCCCTGACCCCTCTTCGATTTGCGTGAAACTGTGTCCTCAGGAGTAACTTTTGTCCCTGATCACGAATCCGAGGCCCGTTTTTTGATATCTCGTGATGGAGGGGGGGGGTAACGTCATGATTCGAATTCCCGGACGCTTCGAAACCCGGACACTTCATCTTGTTTTATCAATTATTTGGATATAAGTTCACATTATGAATGTCAAAACTGTGTTATTTGATAAATTCCAACATTAACTTTCATTTAAAGTTTGTTTGAACGCTGTAACAAACGCCAAAACAATTAAATACAATAAAATTATAAGTTTACCAAAAATGCGAAACATTTCACTTGAAATATTTCATAGGCGTTCGAAGCACCGGGGAGGCAAAGAAGAAATTTATGGTTTCGATTTCCTCAAATTCTAGCTAATTTTTATATAAACTATCGATTGTTTTGATGTTAACAGCTTATTTGAGACCTAAAGAATGCCATTCACTAACATTTCAGTCCAAATTTGTACGATTCATAAGTAAAATCGAGTGTCCGGAATTCGAAGCAAAAGTGTCCGGATTTCGAATCAGCTTTTATCAGTGTCCGGGATTCGAAGCACAACAAGTCATTTTAATTTTAAAATTCAGATGAAATATTGTTAGAAAAGACATATTTTGCATGCATTTTCTTGAAACCGACTGTTTATACTACATCCTGATGATGTTTCTACATTTCCAACTTATTACATGATTTTTTGCCAGCTATCATAAAAATGATATGCTACTAAGTGTCCGGATTTCGAATCATGACGTTACGACCCCTTCAATTTTTGAACATGCGAAAAAAAGGTGTTTTCAATAATTTGCAGCCTAAAACGGTGATGAGATAGAAATTTGGTGTCAAAAGGACTTTTATGTAAATTTAGACGCCCAATTTGATGGCGTACTCAGAATTCCGAAAAAAACGCATTTTTTATCGTAAAAAACACTAAAAAAAATTAAAAACTCTGCCATATTCCGTTACCGTAAGTTTAAAAAATTTTGGAACATGTCATTATATGGGAAATTTAATGTACTTTTCGAATCTACATTGACCCAGAAGGGTCATTTTTTTCATTTAGAAAAAAATGATTTCATTTTAAAATTTCGAGTTTTTTTCTAACTTTACAGGGTTATTTTTTAGAGTGTAACAATGTTCTACAAAGTTGTAGAGCAGATAATAACAAAAAAATTGATATAGAAACATAAGAGGTTTGCTTGTAACCATCAGGAGTTATCGTGATTCTACGAAAAAAAGTTTTGAAAAAGTTACATTTTGCGTTTCTCTTTGTTTCGTCGACCATGTCTGTCGCGAGTCTCGTGGCGCAGGGGTAGCGGCTTCGGCTGCCGATCCCGATGATGCTATGAGACGCGGGTTCGATTCCCGCCTTATCCACTGAGCTTCTATCGGATGGTGAAGTAAAACGTCGGTCCCGGTTTCTCCTGTCTCGTCAAAGGCGCTGGAGCAGAAATCCCACGTTAGAGGAAGGCCATGCCCCGGGGGGCGTAGTGCCAATAGTTTCGTTTCGTCTGTCGCGAGTGACCATGAACGGGCATGAATAACGACGATCAACTTTTTCACAACTTTTTTTATGAAAATCGCGATAACTCGTGATGGTTACAAGCAAACCCCATATGTTTACATATCAAAATTTTTGTTATTGTCTGCTGTACAACTTTGTAGAACATTGTTACACTCTAAAAAATAACCCTGCAAAGTTAGAAAAAACAGGAAAAAATGAAAGGGGTCGTACCGCCCCTCCGTCACGGGATATCAAAAAAACAGACCTCGGATTCGTGATCAGGGACAAAAGTTACCCCTTAGGACAAAGTTTCACGCAAATCGAAGAGGGGTCTAGCCAACTGCTGTGTGAGTTGGCGGAGAATTAACCTAATACAAAAAAACTATTTCAATCTTTTACAAGATTTTAAAGTGTTTGTTGGACATTAAAAAGAAAACGAGAGTAGAAAAAACATTATTTTTTAAGAAATTGCACGTGGTTATGTTGTAGACATGACCAGTATGTCTGTTTTAAAAAAATCTGAACAATCTGATAATTATATCGAAATATTTATTTTCACACTCAGTACCAAGAATAATGAATGGAGTTGTTCCAAATCTGGCATGGTTCTTAAAATTTCCCGTGTCGGGCTCTCGGTCATTCCTGGTTGTGGTAATTGTCAATTCAGAAGGGCTGCAACTCCAGGTTACGAGCAATTCTCTCAAAATTTGTTATAAATTGCTTAATAGGAAGTGAGCAAGCAAGTTCATCCAAAAAGTGTTGCCAAATAAGTGAAAACAACAACTTGAATGATAGTTTTTACGGAGAACGTGAAAATACATGCACAGGAAAAAAATGATGGTAATTTTTATCAGGGAATGTTGACAGATTTTGTGTCAAAAAATGTGTAATATTGCATTAGTAACTGGTAAATTTTCATCAGGTTCACATTTTTGCACATTTTTTTTCAGGTAAAATTACTCAAAAAAGAGGTAATGTTGGGGTTGTGGTTACGGTTGTATGTCATTAAATCAGCAATCAAATGACCAATTGTGGAATGAATGTGTAGATTTTTATTACTAAAGGATAAGTGCTTTCAATCGAGAATTTGCTAGCATAACTATTAAATATTACTTTTTCGCAGTAAATTCATTCAATCAGAAACCTTCTAAAATTCAACGATGCATACTGTGCATATATGATATGCACCTTCTCACTGTATTTGTAAACAAAACTTATATTTTCTTTAAATTTACATCTGCAGCTCATCACCATTTTTAAATTTCACAATCCAACTTAAAGAACGCTTAAAAAATGTTGAGACTAACAAAGGAATCGTAATTTTGAATAAATTATGTACGAGATTCAATGTGTTCAGTAGTAAAATGGTAAAATAACGACCATGAAATATTCATACAAAAATCAAACCAACTATCTGTTAATTTCAAAATATTTATGATTCAGATACTGCTTCACGCAAATCCAACACAGTAATCGCTAATCGAGTGCACTTGGTGATGCACAAATAAACAGAACGGAAATTTTACCCTGCACTCAGCTCTTCCACCAACACAAACACACACACACGCACACGCAATCCAATCGATAATATAAATTCAATTAATAAAACAAACCTTTCGCTCTATTTGCACACAAGCACGCACCTATTGTGTTGAGCGATTTACAGTTCGATTCCACAAAATGAAAAATATATATCTATGGTTTCCGCATATATTGCATTTGCTCAACAGCATCGTTAATCATTGCACAATGCCACCCAACAAACACACCGCCACTCTCACACATACATCTCGCAATTTATTCTATACAAATGCCACGCCCCTCCTTCCGGTTTCGTTTTCGGCGACGTTTGCTGTGGTTGTGGACTCGGCAATATACATTTATATAAAAAAGTTCAATTTCTTTGTTCATTTAACCTAATTTCTCAACTAGCAAATAGAGTGTTTTGTTTTGTTTGTTTTTGTTTGACACACGAATAGACGCGATTGCTGACCTCTTCTCTCTTCTTCTACTTTTTCTCAATCTGTGTAGTAGTACAATGTTGATAGGGTGATCCAATGCTGAAACGGACATCATCAAGTCGCGGTGACTGTACAAAAGAGTAGTTTTGTTCTTGCTGCTGAGTGAGCTGTTGAGAAGATTTTGCTGACGGTGGTGGTAGTGTTAGTGGTAATAGGAGTTAGCGTTAGCGTGATGAAGGGTGACTACGTTAGGAGATGCTTCCACCGGATGCTGTGATGGTAGTAGAGGAGCAGCGTGGTCAGCACAAACACCACTAAGCTCGGGCCGGCCAGGATGGTCGACATGCCGTGGTGCATCGCCGCTGGGTGTTCTCCTGGAACGAAACGTGTCGAGAGGGGGTGGGGAGGTAGGGAGAAGAGGGAGAGAAAAGAGAAAGCGTCACTAGTAGGGGGAACTTGTTTTGAATATGTGTACTAAAATTTGGTCAAAACCTCACAAAAAATTGGAAACGATGAAAATGAGTTTTTATGAATGTTACCTTGTTAGCAAGTAATTTTCAACTGACGATAATCCGGAAAGCATTGGTTCGATTTTCAATGTTATAAATGTAACTTTTTCCACTAACAATTACTTCATAATATTTCAATCAAGAATACAGTTCAAACTCGATTATCCGAAGGCCTCGGAAAAAAATCACTTCGGATAAACGAATCTTCGGATAATCAAACCACAAAAAAATTCGTTGTCCAATTTTTGATTGTCGAGCTTAAGTATGACCCCTAAACTATGCTAAAGTGACGAAATATTGAAAAAAAGCATTTCTGGAGTTTTTTTTGAAAAGGTCCAACAAACCAAATTTCCTTTTTTTGCTTTTTGAGTGTTTTTGAAACCGCCGTGAGTCAGGGGTATTAAAAACACCCAAAAAGCAAGAACTAAAAATTTGGTTTATTGAATCATTTAAAAAAAATCAAGATTTTATTATTTAATAAGCATTTAACTATTCAAATTTGACTAAAATGGGGTCACAGAACTCGAATTTAATGTTTAAAACAAGAAAAAGAAAAAAAAGCATTTTTTTGTTCGAGATTCGATTATCCGAAGTCCCATACAAACCTTCGGATAATCGAAACTTCGGATAATCGAGGCTTCGGATAATCGAGTCTGGACTGTAAATTATGAAAAGGTCTTCAAAGAGATAATTCTCCGCATTTCATATTTTAGATCACATTTTATTTTTATTTATTCAATTTATCAGACAATTTCATTTTTAACATTGAAAATCGTACCAATAGTTTGCAAAATATCGTAAGTTGAAATTACTTTAAGAATCAACATTCAGTGATTTTTTTCCGTGTATCTACATACATCTTCCAAAAAGTCCTAATCATAATCTACAACTTTGCCGAAGACACCAAATCGATCAAAATATTCCTTTTCAATATAAAGAATTTCACACATTTACATATTCATTTAGTATGACCATACCCTTAAATTGTATGGAGACTTCTATGGAAAAAGTAATGATGCAAAATTGCTTCTTTCGACATAAGGGCAATGGACAAAATTTAATGTGTGTGTGTGGTCCAATCCAATTGCCGCTGGCAGGCAGCGAAATCATGGGAAAGTATAGTTTGTATCAGAATTGGTTTTTGCTGATACAACATATCTCAGTTCCGGGTATTAGGTGGTGACAGAACTCGCGCTGCTTCCAATGACCCATTTCAGAATGGCAGAGATCCTGGCGTCCCAATTACGAGGTCATTGGGCATTGTCTGGCCCCGCCTAAACATAGAACAAGAACCAGACGGTCGCTTTAAACTTCCAATCCCATCAGGCAAAATAGGGATCAGCGCGAATATAATGGTTAATAAATGGAATTGTGCGCAGGTTTGAACCTGTCATCCTCCGATGCAGCTCGCACACAAACTCCACACAAAAAAGTTGCTGTCTTGACTCGAAAAGTAACACATGTAAAAAGTTGAAATTGGATTTCAAATTCCGTATTAACTTTTCAATAGGGCGATTTCATAGATGTAAACAAGAAGCCTATCCCTTTCTTACTCAACGTGAACTGTCAGTAGAGCAAGTGAGATAGACTGTTTGTTTACATCTACAGATTCGCCCTATTTGAAAAGTTGATACGGAATTGTTTGAAGTGGATTGCAGGTAAATATCTTTTGATTTTTTGTAGCCATTTAATTTTCAAGCCAATTTCTAACTAACATTCAGATAGGAGATCATGCATAAACTACGTGGCAGTGGATTTTTGTTTCCAAAATGATGGAAGTTTTGATTGCATGTTTGTTTTCAACAAAAATAAATATTTGTTTGTGAAATACAGTCGACTCTCTAGCTGTCGATCTTCTCGATACAGTGAACTCTCTGGCTGTCGATCTTCTCGGTATCAATATTGCTCCAGCTGTCAAAAACGTTTCAGTCCCTTCGAATAGATTGCTTTGATTTTTTATTCTATAATTTGATAACTCCCACTTTCGACGGTTCCTTCAATATCGACAACGAGAGAGTCCACTGTATCAATATTGCTCCAGCTGTCAATATTTTTTTCAGTCTCTTCAAGAAGCATGCTTTAACTTTTCGTTTTATAATTTGATACCTCCCGTTCTCGATGGTCTCTTCAATATCGACAACGAGAGAGTTCGCTGTATCGACTTTTGAAAAAATCGCTGGGGCCAGACAGCTGTTAAGTCATGGTTTTTGCACAATATTGGATGTTTTTCTTGGTTTTGGATTAGTAGACATAGCGCAACAAAAGTAATTAGTGCATTGATTACCAAATTTAACTCATTGTAAGTGCTTTAATATCGGCTGACGTTTTTTTCCTATGGTCTTTATTTGTTCAAAGCTTGTAATAATTCTTACTCCAAAACAAGTGAAACTCAAAAATCTGCTAAAAATTCAAAAAAAATGAGTATATAGGAGTAATGCTAAATACAGGAATTATGCTAAAGAAATAAATTACATATTTTTTTTTTGAAAAGTTCCAATCAATACCTTTGCTAAATTGGAGTATCAATCAGAAATTTTTGAAAGCTAGAACATTTATGCATAAAATTTTCAAATTTCAGGCTCAATTTTTGATTTTCAAATTTAAATTAAATAGCAGAACATTTCACAAAATACTTTTTTTAACATGTTTTGAACAACGTATTGAAAATCAAAAAATTGCCAAGATTTCATCAATAAAAATATGATCGATGATTTAGACATACTGAAAATAAAGATGGCTATAAAAAAACAATTAAGGAATATTTCATGTTCCACAACATTTTTCAAAAGTGCTCGTTTTTCAGGCACTTTTGTTCATAACTTGAAAACAGTGAATTTTATTGAAAAAATGTAAAATAATTTAAGATGACAAATTTAATCTTGCATTGTAAAATGATGGAATATGTTTTATGCACGGAGAAAAAAGAGTTCCCAAAATCGTGAACCAGCGTTCATGAAAATGGGAACCACGAACAAAGTGTTCAAATCCCATGGTACGTTTTTGGAAATCGTACCATGGGATTTGAACACTTTGTTCGTGGTTCCCATTTTCATGAACGCTGATTCACGATTTTGGGAACTCTTTTTTCTCCGTGTGACTACTAATTTTCAATATTTAATAAATAATCACGAGTCCACATGGCTTATGGATAGTCTCAAATATATATTTTTTGTAATGCTTATAACTTTCAAGGCGCTTTAGGCTCTTGAGCAATGTTTTCAATTTGTCATGACAATTGAAATTTTGAAAATGCCTCTTATTAAATATGAACATGATCTCAGCAGGTTGCTCACGAAATTGTACTTTTTCCACCAGGGATAAAATATACATAACAAAAAAGTAATCTCTTGGAGACAAAAGTTCCACCACCCGCGTGTGTACTTACCATTCAGTATGTGCACCCGCACCGAGGCCGGGTTCGCGTTCGAGGGCTCGCACGTGTACAGCCCCGAGTCGCTGGCTATCGCCTTCTGGACCAGCAGCCGGCTCGAGGTCAGTACGCCCTTTTCCGTCACCAGCGAGATGCCTCCCCGGGGCGAATCAAAGTTTATGTCCTGCCAAGAGAGAGAGAGAGAGAGAGAGATGAGAGCTTGAGTTGCTGGTACACGTGGTGTCACGTGCGCAACCTGTGGCACAATGCTGTGATGGGGACCATCCTGAAGCTACTCCGTACCGCCAAGAGGACAATGTCTTCTGCGTAGCTCCCGGATGACCCCGAACCGTCAGCGTGTTACAAGTTTTACTTACGTCTCGGTTGTGCTTCCAGACCACGGCCGGAGGGGGCTCCGGGGCGTACTTGACGGTGCAGGTGAGATTTATCGTCGAGCCCTTGTTGATAAATAAATCAGGTCCGCCGTTAATCTCTGTCACTGGTTCTTGACGCGGAAGATGACCTCCCCCAGGGGGCAGTGACAGGCGGGCAGTGTGGCAACAGTCGGGCAGGGTTCCAGGTCATTCGCGGCAGAACGAACGGTGAAAATGGCGGGAAAAAAACGAGAGGTCAAGGGGTACAATGAGTAAACGGGTGAACAAGAGGTGGTTATTGTTGCTTGATTGAAGCATTGAGGGAATAATTGCGGGTCGGCAATAATGCAATCATATTGAAGCGCTGTTGTTTCATTTGCGAATTAACGTGAGTTCACCACGATGTCGGCATTCAACAATTATCGGATACTTTTTAATTACGAGATGTGGCTTGAAATTGGATGGAGCATGAAAAATAATAATTAAATTAATTTCGAGTGAATTTAATCCAAAGCCGTCGAAAAATTCCATGGATTGAAGATCAAAAAGGCAGCTGACAATAATTAATTGAAACTGATTGCTATCTTTGTGTTTCATTTGATACAAATTTAATGTGAAGAGAAACTTTATTTGTTTCATGAAGTTCAAATTCCTGGATAATTGAAAGCCATTCAGGCTGGTACACATTTTATTTAAAGTTTTTGTAGGGCCGAACATTCAGGGTGCCAAATTTATGTTTTTTCGATCTCACTAGGTTTTTTGGCCAAATTTTTCCTAGTTTCTGTTTAATTGCATTTGAAGAACCTTCTGTAACCAAGCGGTGATTGAAAAGTTTCAAGGAACAACAAATCTCTATGCACCAGTTATTCACACATGTTGCAAAATTGTTATTTCGGTTAATAAAACGAATTGAATTAAAAAACAAACATGTTTCAAGAAATTAAAAAATGTCAATAAAAATTTAAGTGCGATCGGCTAAAATTAATTTAAAATGCATTTCGGCAAATTTCCAATGTTTAGTATTGCAAAAAGTTTTTTTCGCTAAAATTTTTGGTTTTTTTCTTAATTTTTTAATACTTATGTTTGCAAAACAACTGAACTTGTGTAAAATGCATCTTGGAACATTTTTTGAAATTAAAATATTGAGACTTTGGCTTGTTAGTTCAATCATTATATATATTTTATTTTTAAATAAACAATTTTAAAAATACTTCAGGACCGTGCATTTAATTATTTTCTGAAACTATAGATAAAACTGAAAAAATTGAGAAAACAAAATTATCACCTCATTAGTCTTGATCTTATATTTTCCAAACCTTTTCCTTAGTTTTCCATTTCTTGCCAAATCTATTGTTTAGGGCATCTACATTTTCCGGGTTTTGTATTTCTCGGGAAACGGGAAAAATATTTTTTTAAATCCTGGGAATTCCCGAAATCCCGGGAAATTTTCGAAACTGTCTTAAAATCTATGTTTTCATTATTTGCTATGTATTTGCTATGTTTTTCAAGCTAAAAATCTTAGAATTCAGAGTTCAGTGAAATTGTTTTGTTCTGTTCCTGTTTTAACCAAAGTCATTATAACTTCATGCAAAAAATGGCTAAATATCTGTCTAAACTCGTTTCATGTGTCCTGATTTGCCCCACATGCCAGTGTTTGATGAAAAATAATTTGATTTGATTTTTTTTCCAAATTTTAAATCATAAATATCGTCATCAGGGGTGACATTGGGTCTGGGGTGAAATTGGGTCATACAAAAATGCTGAAATTTGTATGACCCAATCTCACCCCCCAGACCCAACGTCACCCTGATGACTGTGTCTTAAAGCGCTAGGCATTTTGCTGATAGGTAAACAAAAATTTTAACAGTTTCCTCTAATACACTAAATATGCTGCTGATATATGCCGAATGCAAATTATAATGCTTCAACATTATTATCGATCATGAGGTATTCAACTGTTCATCTTTTTCCACAACCAAATATGGATTTCCAGATCAAAATTTGTTGTTTTTTATTTTAATTTCGGGAATTCCCGGGACAAATTATAAAAAAATCCCGGGAATTTTGTCCCTACCATTGTTAAAGTATCAAATAAAATTTATATGAATTATGATGTAAATTATAGTTGAAAGAAACTCGAAAACTTGTTAAGATATTATACAATAATATGAATTGTTAATTTACTAATTCAAATAAATTGATATTAATTGATTTAAAACCGTCAAATTATCTAAAACAAGAAATTATTTTTTTGTTGAATTTCTGAGGATATTTTTCAAAAGGATGCTACCTTGCCTGAAAACACCTAAGGTTATGTTCTAATGTAAATTTATTTAAGATTTAATAAATATCCGTAACACTCAGTAAATAAATTCTAGACAATTGTTAAGACCCTGGCAAAACTATTGGATTTTAATCATTATTTTCATAATATTTTAAAGCAATTTTCTACTTTGATTTTTTGTTCTATCGCTTTTTAACGAATTTTTGGAGTCGTCTATAAATTCAATAGTTCAATTCGTCGTCGTCTTGATAACTTGTCGTACGTGCATGTTGAGCAAAATTGAGTTAAGAACGCCATTTTGTGCAGCTCACAATGCCTCACCTTTTGACCTTCAAAAATCCCTAAAATTAGATTTCAATCCTGAGATATTCAATAAAAACCATTTTTCATATGAAAGAAGTTTCAATCTTGTCGTGCTATCTTGACACAGCCTGAAAATGGATTCAAGTGCGACAATTGACCGAAGGTATTTCAGCTCAGAACGCGTTTGACACACGTACATACCCGACTACCGTAAACATTTTCAATTATATTTCGGGACTCCGGCAACCAAATTCATCCAAACTTCGGAGCAATGCTAAACCAATGGTCAACCAAACAAAACGTGTTTGTTATTGTTTACATTGTGTGCTCTCGTTTTTGTTCATTCAAGGTCAAACATTAAAACGCGTTATTCTCGGAACGTCAAAAACGAAGTGCGACAAAATACCACGATAGCGTCGAATTGTTTTTATCAATTTTTACAATTTTAATTAAAAAATCTAAAATAGAAATTTTTTCAAAGTGATTAAATTTTTTTTAATTGATTACAACTTTTAATGTGAATAAATAACAATTTTTCAGCTACAGTTACAATGTACTGCAAAAGTTTTTGTATTCATTTGATTCTAAACGGAAAAAAGTGAATATTCCAAAACTTTTAAAAATATTTCTACCAGCATTAGGGTGGACCTTTTCAATATATTGGTGGTCTTAAAAAAGTTTGTTTTTATGATTTTCGCAAAACACATTATTGAAAAAAAAACAAAGAAATTTGTAACGCCCTTTTTGAAATAAAATAATTTGCTTGTTATCTTAGGTTTAATATTCCATTTTTTATCATATGTGATTTTTTTTACTTTTGGACTTCCATAACAATACTTTTTGTTCGAACTTTTTTCTTTAATCTGGCTTTTAAATTTTAAATAATGTTTTTTGATTCTTGATTTTGTCTTGATCTAACAGACCAGAAAATTGAACAAATCCTTTAGTGGCTTTATCAGTAATTCGGATTTTATTTTTTTTAAGTTTTTCGTATTAACTTAATTTTTTGGATTTCTCAGAGCAACACAAATTTCGACTTATTCTGATAAGTTGAAAATACCTTGAGTGACGCAACACTTGGTTGCATAAATATCCCCACGCTTTTTTTCTGACGATTCACTCGAATGCTGCTGAGGACTATGCAAATTTGACATCCAAGGTAAAATGCACACCAAAAGTACGTAAAAATGGCTGCCATTCCACTTCAGCCAACCAACGAAGGAACGCTTGCACACTGTCCGATGACTTTCAGTTGAACAATTCGGTGGAAATCGAGTGAGACGCGCCCGCGTTGAAATTTCGCGAACGTCAAATCCTTCGTCTCTCGTGGCCTAGACAACCGGAGAGAGGGAAATTTACACACAGAAAAGCATCATCCTTTCGCTTTGGCTGTTTCATGAAATTCAAATCGTTTGCCTTTATTCGCGTGAAAGTGCGATATCGCAGCAGCATCTGCAAACTTTGCAGGTCGATGAAAGATGGTTGTCTTGGAACAACGGCAAATGCCATTGTTATCTCGAAACTGTGAATTTGCTGATGTTAGGGGTTTTTCTCACAATTAGGGTGGTTCTGAATGTAAAACACCTTTCTGCATTTATTTTGGTGTGTGATTGAAATTCTTTTCGGTACAATTTTTGTGAGAAGGTGAAATTTTGATATTTTGAACCACCCTAACACCAGCGTCCCAAAAAAAGACAGCTCTTTGTTGTAATCTTGCAATTCAAACGAAACTTTGTAATTTGCATCATTGTTTTGCGCTGGATTGCTCTTAATTGTGTAGTCAAAATGAAAATTGTTTCTTCTGCTTCTCCTCCTTGACCTTATCTACAATAGAGAGAGATTCCCTGACAAGCCGGCAAGGATACTAACCTACAACCGTCAGATAGACAAAGTGACCGATGGGGGGCGTCGTCGAGATCTGGCACTCGTAGATGCCCGAGTCCTTCCGCTGGGCGTACCGTATCCGGAGCGTCCACTCCTCGGTGTGGGGCGAGTGCATCGCCTCGAAGCGCTGGTCCGAGGTGTACGTGTAGCGGCCCACCGTCAGCAGGTGGATGTCCCGGTGCCGCACCCAGGAGACCTGGAACGAGAGGGGCGAAATGGTTGAGCTCTTTTGCTGGTTGGCCTTTCATGGTGCCACAAAAATTGGAAATAAAGTCAGTCGATTATACAATCAAAACTTGGCTGTAAATTTTATGACCAAACTTCTTTAAGGGCTCCAAACAAGTCATTTTAGGTCCTAAACATAAAAAGTTTGATTTCAGCAAAACATGTGCAGTTTTTCGATTTAAAAAAGACCGTGAATAAACAGTTCTGATTTTTTTTAAAGTTCAAAAAATTCAACTTTCAGAGCGTAATGCTCATTATTATTGTTAGTCTTGATTAGTTAAATGCAAAAAAATGTTTTCAAAAAGATTGGATTTCACGAATGTTTAATTTTTTTAAAATTGGCCCAGAGATATCGACATCAGAAATTGGAGGGTTACAATTGTATCGCAAATTTTTTGAACTTAAAAAAAATCACAAATAGTAATTCATGGTCACTCTTTTAAAAAATAGAAAAACTACAAATATTTTACTGAAATCAAGTATTCGATGGCTATATCTTGAAAAGGGCCCCGCCCTTTATCAAAAAATCTCTGAAGTACTTTTCGATTGCAAATTCCATTTTACTTAAAATATGAGGTTAAAAAATGTTATGTATGAAATCCATTTTTTTACAAAAACCACTATTTACTTTTTTTTAACTCAGTGGCAACTTCTCTATGGCTCAAAAGTTTCTGTTATGTCCACTAAAACAGACAAAAAAAAATACGAATTTTGGAAAATTGAGCTTTAGTGAAAAAAGCTTAAAAACCTACAGTTTTGCCATAGACTACAAATTGATCAGAAAGTTCCTTCAAAAGTTACATATTTTCGAATATTTTTGTGTGGACTGCCTTTAAAAATTGTATGGAGACTTGTATGGGTGAACCAATGATACAAAAAGGATTGTTTGGTCGTAGGGAAGGCCCGCACAAAGTTTGAGCCAAATATGAAAAATACAAGAAATTCCTCAATTTTAATTTTTTTTGTCGGTTTCTCCATATTTTTAGGATTTATGATTTTGGATCAGTAGTGCGGTGCCTGTGTGGACGCTCAGTCCTGTTTTTTCGTGTTATTTTCCGTCTCTTTTGTGTCGCTGTTCGAGTGCATGGGGTGATTGGTCATTATAATTAAATAATGGCATCAGTAGTGCGGTGCCTGTGTGGACGCGCAGTTCTGTTTTTCCTTCTCTTTTGTGTCGCTATTTGTGTACATGGGGTGATTGGATTTCTTCTTCTTCTTTTTTTCATTTATTTTTTGTTCGCGCGTTCGTTGGCCGATGATTTTTTTTTTGTTCTCTTTATATAGTTTTTGATAGAAACGATCCGATTTTTATTTTTTGAGACAAGCAAGTCGTATTGCTGGATTAAGTCCTTTCCATATCATCGAGGATCGGAAGGCACGTCGACAGATATGTTTTAAGGCTTATGATATAAAATAATTTTAATGAATGAAGCCCTTCCTACATCACCGTTGATCGGAAGGCACGCCGACGGAGAATTTCTGGAGAATCGCGGTCGAATTAATACTATATTTAAATCCCTAGATAGGTATCTTTCCGCAGCCGGCTGCCTAAGATTTTTAAAATTTCAACCGATAAACAAATTGCTCATGGTCGCATTACCTACCACAGTGAATCCTGACCTCATACCCATCTTACTAACCCCTCAAAACTCATGTAATACTTTGTCGGAGACGCAGTCGATTTGGCGGTCCCATCACTCAAGTATCGGTTAACATTCCCATCCACTTCCCCGTGTCTTACCACTGGTCGTGGCTGGCGTCGGTATTGATCAGCACGATAGGGACATTTGAAAATTGCGAAGGGGTGGTTCCTACTTTTCATCTGTGGTCCACGGAACAATGTTTGGGGGTCCTGGTCAATAACGAAGTAGCAGCTACAGGTAGACACCAATGCTATGCTATGCTATGCTATTTTTAGGATTTGGGATTTTGTAGAAGGACATTTTGAAAGGGTTTCACATTAAATTTAAGACCCTTTTAAATCTTAATCTTAAAAAAATAAATTTTAATCATCTTACATTTTCAGGGTATTCAATGTCTTTTAAGCCCTTTGCAAATGTTAGTCTCCCTTTTTAAATTATAATATATTTTCGAAAATATCAGAAATTTTAACACCTAGATGTAAAAATTCAAACCATTAGTTTTTAACAATTTGAGTGCTTATAATGTGATAGTTGAAAAAATAATGTAGTTGTTATTTTTTATTCAAGGACAGATTTCAGGTACAAAGAGATCAATCTTCAATTTTGTTTACAAAATATTAGAGGAATTATTCTCAAGATTTTCGACTTTTACCAGAAATGGCACTTTTAATCGGAATAAAAATTTTAGTCTCTTACTTGTAAATTTAAGTATAACATGGTTTGCTTGAATTTCGAATATTTTTAAAATTAATATTGAATGAAAATCATGGCTCGGCAGTAACATTTTTGTCAATACTTTTCTGTGGCTCCAGAATTGTGTTTTGGTACCTTGAAATATAACAATTTTTCGATAATCTTAAATTATAGATTTTATTGATTCAACTTTAAGTGACAATTTTTTTTATTAAAAATGTGTTTTCTTTTGAGCGTATAAATTTTATCTGAATTTTTGACTAATACCTGCAACTTTGAATAAGATATCAATTTCGAATATTTACAGAACATTTTAGTATTGATAGCGACCAAAATTGTATGGTGATCAAGAGGCTTATATGATAATTTCAGATCATAACAATAATTTACGGACACAATCAAGTTCAGTCCTGCTGTTATCTCCATTCATTCGGAGGCTAAACAAAGGATTACATTCATCTGTTTGACTAGGCAGTATATTTCGACCATCGCATTGAGCGGATTAATCCATTGGCAATAATTTAATGTAATAACTAGATTGTGGAATGATCAATTTGTGACCAAGGTCGTTTTTTCTAATTGAAATTTTATTTTGAAAAAAAAAAAAAAGATAATTCAATTGCTTGAAAAGGCAGAAAGATTTATTTTCAGTGCGACTCATTGGATGATATGATCTAAATTGGCTTTGGGATTAATATTTCCTTTCTGTGTAATATTCTGATTGATTTAGTTCTGGCAAAAGTATACTCGCTCGAAACAGACAAGTGTCGGAATGTTTATCTTCAGATACTGAAACATCAAAAGGATTATGAGGAAATCATGGGAGGAATGAAATATTGTTTCGTATGAATTTGACCTGGGTTTAAACCATTTTCGGATTATGTCAATTTAGAGAAAAGAGGC